>NC_060906.1:26319125-26339125 GCF_014805685.1 Silurus meridionalis
TATTAAAAATAAAAAACTTAAAATAAATCACATGTACATACGTTTTCACAGACGTTGCCATGACAATTAAAATTAAGCTCAGGTGCCTCCTGTTTCCACTGATTATCCTAGAGAGTTATTCATACATCTTGACCTGGAGATGAATCACCTGAGATGACCAGCAGTTCTGTTTTGCTGGGGCTAAGATTTAACTGATGAGCACTCATCCATGAAGATATGTCAGTCGCAGTGAACCCCCTCAATGTTACCTGGTATGAGCAACCTTCCAGGTAGGAAGCAAACTATTCTCATGCTGCTCCATGGATCCTGAGGTTGACTGTGTTGAATGCTGCTGAAAGGTCCAGGAAGATAAGTACAGATGACAGTTTGGCTGATCGAGCAGCATGCAGTTTCTCAGAAACAGTCAAAAGGGCCGTCTCTGTGGAATGTGCCGCTTTGAACCCAGACTGGTTTGGATCATGGAGGTTGTTCTGTGAGAGACAGACAGTTGGATAGAAAGCAAATTATATGGACCAAGATGGCGCCGCTGTGTTTGGCCTGCCACTTGCTCCTCTGTTTCTTCATGTTTGTTTTTGCTATTGTCTCATCGCTTATTGCGTATGATCGCAGCACACTGCTGGAATTGCATTTTACAACCAATCGCCTCTTAAATACCCAGTCCTTTAAACCACCACCGCCACCTTTACCTAAACACGCCTCAGCAAACGGGTAGGGGCAGGGGGATAGCCACTATACACAGACAGTCCCTGAAGTGCCGCCAGCTGTCCACTAGAGGGTATTCCAGCTTTGAGGTACAAGTATTTGTGCTCACACTACCCTGTCCGATCCTATGTGCAGCAATCTACCGGCCGCCCAAATCAAACAAGGATTTTTTAATTGAGTTTTCAGAGTTTCTGTCAGAGTTTCTAGCAAAGTTTGACAATGTTCTAATCTGTGGTGACTTTAACATTCATGTTTGTTGCCCCGCTGATAAACCTGCTAATGATTTTAGGGCACTTTTAGACTCTTTAGATCTGGCTCAGTCCATTTCCTGTCCCACCCATAGGTTAGGTCACACTCTTGACCTTATTATTTCTCGTGGGGTGATTGTGTCAACTTGCGAGGTCATGGATTTTCCCATCTCTGACCATTCTCTTATACGATTTGACATTTGTGCTGTTTCACCTGTACCAACGTCTAGGGCCCCTCATCGCCGTCGCATTATTATCTCATCTACAGTCGAGGATTTTATTGCTGCCTTCTCTGTTTCTGATCTCGCCTTTATTGATGAATTGGCATCGCCTCCCTGTCCGGACCGTTTCCTCGCCTCCTTCCATACCATCTGCTCCCAGATTACGGACTCTGTTGCACCCTATAAGGTAAAGTCTACCAATGTTCCTGCGGATCCCTGGCTCAATGATACATCTCGGGCCCTCAGGCGCCGGTGTAGGCAGGCCGAGCGAAAATGGAAGAAGGATAGGCTGCAGGTGTCACTCGAGATGTTTAGAGACAGTCTTGCCACCTATCAGAGTGCACTGAAGGAAGCTAAAGGACAGTACCTCTCTGCTCTCATCAACAGCAATAGCCACAGCTCTGGAATTTTATTCACCACTATTAATTTTGTCATTAATCCGGTGTCTGTCGCCTTGAATGACGTTTCTGTAAACACGTGCAATGCTTTCAAGCAACATTTTTTGGACAAGGTTTGTCTGTTAGGCAAACCATTACACAAATCCCGCTGTTGCCATCTCTACTCGTGCAGCGCAATGTGTGCTAGAGAACTTTGATGCAGTCACTTTGGTGGACCTCAAAAAGCTGTCCACGAGTTGAAGCCCACCACCTGCCCTCTAGACGCTGTTCCTGCCAGGATTTTGAAGGAGGCTGTTGACACCATAGGTCCCATCCTTGTCTCTTTCATAAACAACTGTTTTAGCATGGGTACTGTTCCGCTGCTTTCAAACACGCTATTGTTAGACCGCTACTCAAGAAACCCAATCTTGATCCCTCCACACTATCCAACTTTCGCCCTATATCTAACCTGTCATTTCTGTCGAAGTTGATGGAGAAGCTTGTTTTCACTCAGCTTCAGTCTCACCTTCGACTGCACGACATTGGTGATATATTTCAGTCTGGCTTCAGGTCGAGACATAGCACTGAATCAGCGTTATTGTGTGTGTGTGTGAGAAAGTGTAATGTAGTGTAACCCTTCTGTGTGTGTGTGTGTGTGTGTGTGTGTGTGTGTGTGAGAAAGTATAATGTAGTGTAACCTCTGTGTGTGTTTGTGTGTGTGTGTGTGTGTGTGTGTGTGTGTGTGTGTGTGTGTGTGTTTGTGAGGGAGTGTAATGTAGTGTAACCTCTGTGTGTTTGTGTGTGTGTGTGTGTGTGTGTGTGTGTGTGTGTGTGTGTGAGAAAGTATAATGTAGTGTAACCTGTGTGTGTGTGTGTGTGTGTGTGTGAGAAAGTGTAATGTGTAACCCCTCTGTGTGTGTTTGTGTTTGTGTGTGTGTGTTTGTGAGGGAGTGTAATGTAGTGTATCCCTCTGTGTGTGTGTGTGTGTGTGTGTGTGTGTGTGTGAGGATAAAGTGTAATGTAGTGTAACCTCTGTGTGTGTGTGTGTGTGTGTGTGTGTGTGTGTGTGTGTGTGTGTGTGTGTGTGTGTTTGTGAGGGAGTGTAATGTAGTGTAACCACTGTGTGTGTGTGTGTGTGTGTGTGTGTGTGTGTGTGTGTGTGTGTGTGTGTGTGTTGTGTGTGTGTGTGTGTGTGTGTGTGTGTGTGTGTGTGTGTGTGTGTGTGTGTGAGAAAGTGTAATGTAGTGTAACCTGTGTGTGTGTGTGTGTGTGTGTGTGTGAGGAGAAAGTATAATGCAGTGTAACCACTGTGTGTGTGTGTGTGAGAAAGTGTAATGCAGTGTAACCACTGTGTGTGTGTGTTTGTGAGGGAGTGTAATGTAGTGTAACCTGTGTGTGTGTGTGTGTTTGTGTGTGTGTGTCGTCTCCATACCACCCTGTCCTCTACATCTGCCTCTTTTACACCAACTACCTGCATGTCTTCCCTCACCACATCCATGAACCTCCTTTTTGGCCTTCCTCTTTTCCTCCTACCTGGTGGCTCCATCCTCAGCATTCTTCTACCAATATAATTTATGTCCCTCCTCTGCACATGTCCAAACCATCTCAATCTCGCCTCCCTCACCTTGTCACCAAAACATCCTACATGCGCTGTCCCTCTAATAAACTCATTTCTAATCTTATCCATCCTCGTCACTCCCAACGAAAACCTCAACATCTTTAGCTCTGCTACCTCCAGCTCCACCTCCTGTCTTTTACTCAATGCCACTGTCTCTAAACCATACAACATCGCAGGTCTCACCACAGTCCTATAAACTTTCCCTTTCAATTTTGCAGATACCCTACTATCACAAATCACTCCTGTCACTCTTCTCCACCCACTCCACCCTGCCTGCACTCTTTTCTTCACTTCTCTAACACACTCTCCATTACTTTGCACTGTTGAACCCAGGTACCTGAATTCCTCCACCTTCTGAAGCTCTTCTCCTGCAACCGCACCACTCCACTGCCCTCCCTCTCATTCACACATGTACTCTGTCTTACTCCTACTGAGTTTCATTCCCCTTCTCTCCAGTGCATATCTCCACCTCTCCAGGCTCTTCTCAACCTGCTCCCTACTCTCACAACAAATCACAATATCATCCAAACATCATAGTCCAGGAGACTCCTGTCTGACCTCGTCCGTCAACCTGTCCATCACCACTGCAAACAGGAAAGGGCTCAGGGCCGATCCTTGATGCAGTCCAACCTTCACTCTAAACCAGTCTGTCGTACCTACTGCACACTTCACTGCCGTCACACTGTCCTCATACATGTCCTGCACCACCCTTACATACTTCTCCGACACACCTGACTTCCTCATACAGTACCACAACTCCTCTCTTGGCACCCTGTCGCACGCCTTCTCTAAATCCACAAATACACAATGCAATTCCTTCTGTCCTTCTCTATACTTCTCCATCAACATTCTCAAAGCAAATATGGCATCTGTGGTGCTCTTCCTCGGCATGAAACCATACTGTTGCTCACAGATGGTCACCTCTTCTCTCAGCCTGGCTTCCACTACTCTTTCCCATAACTTCATGGTGTGACTGATCAACTTAATACCCCTGTAGTTACTGCAGGTCTGCACATCTCCTTTATGCTTAAAGATCGGTACCAGCACACTCTTTCTCCATTCCTCAGGCATCTTCTCACCTTCCAAAATCCTGTTAAACAATCTGGTCAAAAACCCCACTGCCATCTCTCCTAAACATCTCACGCTTCCACGGTATGTCATCTGGTCCAACCGACTTTCCACTCTTCATCCTCTTAATCGCTGCTCTCACTTCCTCCTTACTAATCTTATCTACATCCTGCTTCACCATCTCCACATCATCCAACCTTCTCTCTCTCTGATTTTCCTCATTCATCAGCTGCTCAAAATACTCCCTCCACCTTCTCAACACACTCTCCTCACTAGTCAACACATTTCCCTCTCCATCCTTTACTGCTCTAACTTGCAGTACATCCTTTCCAGCTCGGTCCCTCTGCCTGGCCAATCGGTACAAATCCTTTTCTCCTTCCTTAGTGTCCAACCTCTCATACAGCTCCTCATATGCCTTTTCCTTGGCTTTCGCCACATCCCTCTTAACCTGCTGCCGCATCTCCTTGTACTCCTGCCTACTTTTCTCATCACTCTGTCTATCCCACTTCTGTTTTGCCAACCTCTTTCTCCTTATGCTCTCCTGCACTTCCTCATTCCACCACCACGTCTCCTTGTCTTCCTTTCTATTTCCAGATGTCACACCAAGTACTTTTCTAGCTGCCTCCCTCATCACTCCTGCAGTAGTTGCCCAATCATCCAACACCTCCTTAACACCACTGAGCCTCTCTCTGACCTCTTCCCTGAACCTCACACTACACTCTTCCTCCTTCAGTTTCCACCATCTTATTCTTCTTTCAGTCCTCACTCTCCTCCTCTTCATCCTCGCCTCCAAAACCATCCTACAGACCACCATCCTATGCTGTCTAGCTACACTGTCCCCTGCCAACACCTTACAGTCGCCAATCTCCTTCAGGTTGCATCTCCTGCATAGCACATAGTCCACCTGTGTGCACCTTCCTCCACTCTTATCGTCACCCTATGATCCTCCTTCTTTTTAAAATAAGTGTTCACCACTGCCATTTCCATCCTTTTAGCAAAATCTACCACCATCTGCCCTTCCACATTCCTCTCCTTAAAACCATACCTACCCATCACCTCCTCATCACCTCTGTTCCCTTCACCCACATGCCCATTAAAGTCCGCCCCAATCACTAACCGTTCTTTCCTAGGTACACCATCTACCACTTCATCTAATTCACTCCAGAATCTTTCCTTCTCCTCCATCTCACAGCCAACTTGTGGAGCATAGGCACTGATGACATTTATCATCATCCTTCAACTTCCACCTTCACGATCATCACCCTATCAGAAACTCTCTTCACCTCCACTACACTCTTACTGTACTCTTCCTTCAGAATCACCCCTACACCATTTCTCTTTCCATCCACACCATGATAAAACAGTTTAAACCCACCTCCAATGTTCCTGGCCTTACTCCCTTTCCACTTGGTCTCCTGAACACACAACATATCTACCTTTCTCCTCTCCATCATATCAGCTACCTCTCTCCCTTTACCAGTCATAGTACCAACATTTAAAGTACCAACCCGAACCTCCACTCTCCTACACTTCTCCTTTCCCTGCCGTCTCTGTAGGCGTCTTCCTCCTCTCCTTCTCCTCCTTGACCAACAGTAGCCCAATTTCCACGGTACCCTGTCGGCTAACGATACCTGTGGCGGTCGTTGTTAACCCGGGCCTCGACCGATCCGGTATGAAATTCTCATTTGTGATCCGCATATTTGATTTGGCACGTGTTTTACGCTGGATGCCCTTCCTAACGCAACCTCCCCATTTACCGGGCTTGGGACCGGCACTAAGAATGCACTGGCTTGTGCCTCCCTAATGGCTGGGTTTGAGGGAGAGTGTAATGTAGTGTAACCCTTCTGTGTGTGTGTGTGTGTGTGTGTGTGTGTGTGTGTGTGTGTGAGGGAGAAAGTATAATGTAGTGTAACCACTGTGTGTGTGTGTGTGTGTGTGTGTGTGTGTGTGTGTGTGTGTGTTGTGTGTGTGTGTGTGAGGAAAGTATAATGTAGTGTAACCCCTCTGTGTGTGTTTGTGTGTGTGTGTGTGTGTGTGTGTGTGAGGGAGAAAGTGTAATGCAGTGTAACCACTGTGTGTGTGTGTGTGTGTGTGTTTGTGAGGAGTGTAATGTAGTGTATCCCTCTGTGTGTGTGTGTGTGTCTGTGTGTGTGTGTGTGTGTGTGAGGAGAAAGTGTAATGTAGTGTAACCCCTCTGTGTGTTTGTGTGTGTGTGTGTGTGTGTGTGTGTGTGTGTGTGAGGGAGAAAGTATAATTTAGTGTAACCCCTCTGTGTGTGTGTGTGTGTGTGTGTGTGTGTGTGTGTGTGTGTGTGTGTGTGTGTGTGTGAGAAAGTGTAATGTAGTGTAACCTCTGTGTGTGTGTGTGTGTGTGTGTGTGTGTGTGTGTGTGTGTGTGTGTGTGAGAGATAAAGTGTAATGTAGTGTAACTCCTGTGTGTTGTGTGTGTGTGTGAGGAGAAAGTGTAATGTAGTGTAACCCCTCTATGTGTTTGTGTGTGTGTGTGTTTGTGTGAGAGATAAATTGTAATGTAGTGTAACTCCTGTGTGTTTGTGTGTGTGTGTGTGTGTGTGTGAGGAGAAAGTGTAATGTTGTGTAACCCCTCTGTGTGTTTGTGTGTGTGTCTGTGTGTGTTTGTGTGAGAGATAAAGTGTAATGTAGTGTAACTCCTGTGTGTGTGTGTGTGTGTGTGTGTGTGTGTGTGTGTGTGTGTGATATACTTATTGCACTGTTGTTCTCTGTAACTTACTACATTATTACATAATACCTCTCTTTTATTGTTGTTCTCTCCTCTTTCTCACTCTCTCTCACACACACACATATTTCTCACACCATTGACGGTGGTTACCCATGAGTCTCTGCACTGCTGTATCCATGGTAACCAGCAGAAGAGTACAGTGTGTATAACACAATGTAAAAGCCACTTGACTTGATGTACATATACACTGCCACCATGTGGAAGCCAAGAGCTACTGCAGCACTCTGTTCAGAAGCTCAGATGCATAAGATGTTTAATCTATAGCAGATCTCCAGTCAGTCTAATTACTTTTATGGAATCTGTTCCTCTGTGTGGTTTGGGTTTGAAGAAATTCACACTGGTGTCACTTAGATTAGAAGAATATTGATTAATTATAGATGATTTGATTTGATTTCATCAAGTGCTTCATGAATGAAGTGTATCTGAAATGGAATGGAACAGTAAGTGGAATAGAAACTGAAGCTGTGGATTCAAAACCTATCAAATGCTGCGTCAGTGTATCTTACTGTCAACCCCCTACTGCCCCCTGGTAGCGGATTAGTGAAATTACAACAGGGACAAACAACATTCCTTTCTCCCAAACACTATATTTAAGACAACAGAAATGTATGTGTGTGTGTGTGTGTGTGTGTGTGTTCTCTATTATTTCTACAGTGTACAGTTGAGAAATACATGCTACATGCATGATAAACACCAACCCACTTCTACTGATACAATATAAAAAACAGTATAAATGCGAACCGGTCACCTACATAATTTTACTCAGAACACCAGGAATATTAATAATAGTCATAATAATAGGAAGAAGAATTAGAAGAAGAACAATGTTATCTATAAACCAAAAAAATAGAGGAATGTTATCATAAATGTAAATGCCTTCAACACATCATTAGTCACGAGCAGATATTCAGTATAATCATTATTAGCATTCAGTAGGTGAATTTATGCACTTATGTTAGCAGTTAAGTGTTAGCATGGGCATGACCTGAGTGTAGATTAATGCAGTTACAACAGTGTGTGTGTGTGTGTGTGTGTGTGTGTGTGTGTGTGTGTGTGTGTGTGTGTGTGTGTGTGTGTGTGATGGGATATTAGAGCAGATTGATTATGTACAATAGGGTGTTAGACAAACTGTGGACTGGATTTTTTCTTACTAATCACTGTACAGTGCATCCAGAATGTTCTCACAGAGCTTCACTTTTTCCACATTTTGTTGTGTTACAGTTACACTTTCCAAAATGGATTAAATTCATTATTTTTCTCAAAATTCTACAAACTAAAGCCCATGATGACAACGTGAAGTTCGTCTAAAAGCTTTGCAAATGTATTAAAAATAAAAAACTTAAAATAAATCACATGTACATACGTTTTCACAGACGTTGCCATGACAATTAAAATTAAGCTCAGGTGCCTCCTGTTTCCACTGATTATCCTTGAGAGTTATTCATACATCTTGACCTGGAGATGAATCACCTGAGATGACCAGCAGTTCTGTTTTGCTGGGGCTAAGATTTAACTGATGAGCACTCATCCATGAAGATATGTCAGTCGCAGTGAACCCCCTCAATGTTACCTGGTATGAGCAACCTTCCAGGTAGGAAGCAAACTATTCTCATGCTGCTCCATGGATCCTGAGGTTGACTGTGTTGAATGCTGCTGAAAGGTCCAGGAAGATAAGTACAGATGACAGTTTGGCTGATCGAGCAGCATGCAGTTTCTCAGAAACAGTCAAAAGGGCCGTCTCTGTGGAATGTGCCGCTTTGAACCCAGACTGGTTTGGATCATGGAGGTTGTTCTGTGAGAGACAGACAGTTGGATAGAAAGCAAATTATATGGACCAAGATGGCGCCGCTGTGTTTGGCCTGCCACTTGCTCCTCTGTTTCTTCATGTTTGTTTTGCTATTGTCTCATCGCTTATTGCGTATGATCGCAGCACACTGCTGGAATTGCATTTACAACCAATCGCCTCTTAAATACCCAGTCCTTTAAACCACCACCGCCACCTTTACCTAAACACGCCTCAGCAAACGGGTAGGGGCAGGGGGATAGCCACTATACACAGACAGTCCCTGAAGTGCCGCCAGCTGTCCACTAGAGGGTATTCCAGCTTTGAGGTACAAGTATTTGTGCTCACACTACCCTGTCCGATCCTATGTGCAGCAATCTACCGGCCGCCCAAATCAAACAAGGATTTTTTAATTGAGTTTTCAGAGTTTCTGTCAGAGTTTCTAGCAAAGTTTGACAATGTTCTAATCTGTGGTGACTTTAACATTCATGTTTGTTGCCCCGCTGATAAACCTGCTAATGATTTTAGGGCACTTTTAGACTCTTTAGATCTGGCTCAGTCCATTTCCTGTCCCACCCATAGGTTAGGTCACACTCTTGACCTTATTATCTCTCGTGGGGTGATTGTGTCAACTTGCGAGGTCATGGATTTTCCCATCTCTGACCATTCTCTTATACGATTTGACATTTGTGCTGTTTCACCTGTACCAACGTCTAGGGCCCCTCATCGCCGTCGCATTATTATCTCATCTACAGTCGAGGATTTTATTGCTGCCTTCTCTGTTTCTGATCTCGCCTTTATTGATGAATTGGCATCGCCTCCCTGTCCGGACCGTTTCTCGCCTCCTTCCATACCATCTGCTCCCAGATTACGGACTCTGTTGCACCCTATAAGGTAAAGTCTACCAATGTTCCTGCGGATCCCTGGCTCAATGATACATCTCGGGCCCTCAGGCGCCGGTGTAGGCAGGCCGAGCGAAAATGGAAGAAGGATAGGCTGCAGGTGTCACTCGAGATGTTTAAAAACAGTCTTGCCACCTATCAGAGTGCACTGAAGGAAGCTAAAGGACAGTACCTCTCTGCTCTCATCAACAGCAATAGCCACCGCCCTGGAATTTTATTCACCACTATCAATTCTGTCATTAATCCGGTGTCTGTCGCCTTGAATGACGTTTCTGTAAACACGTGCAATGCTTTCAAGCAACATTTTTTGGACAAGGTTTCGTCTGTTAGGCAAACCATGACACAAATCCCCGCTGTTGCCATCTCTACTCGTGCAGTGCAACGTGTGCTAGAGAACTTTGATGCAGTCACTTTGGTGGACCTTAAAAAAGCTGTCCACGAGTTGAAGACCACCACCTGCCCTCTAGACGCTGTTCCTGCCAGGATTTTGAAGGAGGCTGTTGACACCATAGGTCCCATCCTTGTCTCTTTCATAAACAACTGTTTTAGCATGGGTACTGTTCCCGCTGCTTTCAAACTCGCTATTGTTAGACCGCTACTCAAGAAACCCAATCTTGATCCCTCCACACTATCCAACTTTCGCCCTATATCTAACCTGTCATTTCTGTCGAAGTTGATGGAGAAGCTTGTTTTCACTCAGCTTCAGTCTCACCTTCGACTGCACGACATTGGTGATATATATCAGTCTGGCTTCAGGTCGAGACATAGCACTGAATCAGCGTTATTGAGGGTCCACAATGACATCCTTAGAGCCCTGGATGGAAAAAGCTCTGTGGTTCTGGTGTTACTGGACCTGACCGCTGCATTTGACACCGTGGATCTTGCCATCCTCATCTCTCGTCTTCAGCATGTTGTCGGTCTGCAGGGTGCGGTGCTAAATTGGTTTTCATCATACCTCACTAACAGAACTTTCTCAGTTGTACTTAATGATCATTCTTCATTGGTTGCTCCTCTGTCATCTGGTGTGCCTCAGGGATCTATTTTTGGTCCCATTCTGTTTTCTCTCTATATGCTGCCACTTGGTCAACTCATTTCCAATCACAAAGTTCAATTCCATTTTTATGCTGACGACCTCCAGATCTATCTTCCTGTGATTCTGAGTGATAGCTCTGCATTGGACCCTCTCCATAACTGCCTTCAGGATGTTAAACAGTGGCTTTCCCAGAACTTCCTTCATCTGAATGAAGAAAAGACTGAGTACATCCTTTTTAGCCCGGACTCACCAAGCAGTTCTCTGAGTTTTGGTCCTCTTACTCCTCAGTTTGCACCTACCATGCGTAACCTGGGGGTTATTTTTGACCAAAGTATGCAATTCGAGAAACAGATCAGTACAATAGTGAAGGCGAGCTTTTACCAGCTAAGACTCCTCAGCAAGGTCAAGCCATTTTTGTCCCAAGCTGACCTTGAAAAAGCTATACATGCCTTCATCAGCTCAAGGATTGACTACTGCAACACTCTCTACATTGGACTTAATCATTCTCTTTTCAGTCGGCTCCAAATGGTGCAAAACGCAGCAGCACGTCTTCTCACCAACACCACAAAGCGCTCACACATCACCCCGGTCCTCCGCTCGCTTCACTGGCTTCCGGTGCGGTAAAGGGTAGAGTATAAGCTCCTGCTATTCTTTTTCAAGGCCATCAATGGTCTTGCCCCGGGCTACCTCACCGAATTAATAACAGTTTACCATCCAGCCAGAACTCTCCGTTCCTCTGGACATACCTCTCTGGTCACTCCCAAGTACAGATGTAAAAAGTTTAGTGGCCGGTCATTCGCCTTCCAGGGACCAAAGCTGTGGAACGCTGTGGAAAGCTTACATTCGATCCATCACTGTGCTGAGTGTTTTTAAATCACAGTTGAAAACTTTTTTATTTATACAAGCTTTTAACACGTAGCCCTGTTTCAACTGCTTTTTTACATATATATTGTGCTCTTATATTTTATTATTTTTTAAATTTTTAATTTTTTATATTTCTTATATTTTATTGTCTACTGTGTAGTTATATTTTTTATATATTTCTTATATTTTATTGTCTACTGTCTATTTTTTTATTTTTGTTATATATATATTTTTTTACTGGAAAGTGCCTTGTGCTCCTTTTGGTTGCTGTAAGGCGCTATATAAATAAAATTTGACTTGACTTGACTTGGTTAAAAACAGTGCGTTTCAGAGATTTAGAAAGGAAGGAGAGAAGTTGTGAGAAGTTGAGAGAAGTTGTTGTTGTCTGATGGATCCAGAGCAGGTTTCTTCAAGATGGGAATGACAACTGCTTGAAGGTAGTTGGCACATGGCCAGATGTTAAGGACCCATTGATTGTGGAGATGAAGGGCAGGAGATCTTGTCTAATGGTCTAAAGCAAAGTTGAAGGGATTGGATCCAGAGGACAGGTGGTGGGATTGCAAGATTAGATGACTTGCAGTATCTCATCTTCTGTTAAGGTTGAGAAACTTGACAATAGAGGAGTAGTGGATTCTTGGCTGTGTTGTGTAGTAATAGTTGGGAAGGAAGTGAAGGTCTGGCAGATTTCCATAATTGTCTCACAGTTTGCATGTCAGAGCCAGAGCCAGAGCCAGGGGACAGAAAATTTTGTCTCGCTCGCTCTCTCTCTCTCTCTCTCTCTCTCTCTCTCTCATTGTCTGTTTGTATCTATGTTTGTATTTGTATATCTATTGAAGAAACTGTGGTGACCCCTAATGGTAGCAGCTCAAAGAAGAAGAATCACATTCACACTACCGTTAATAACTGGGAGGATGGATGGATGAATAGATTGATGGATGGAAGGATGGATGGATGGATGGATGGATGGATGGAAGGATATGTGGATTTTTTTCTATGTTTGACATAAACGTGGATTAAACCGAATGAATATGTAGCATTAAATGAAGCGAGTCCTCCTGGGTATAGTTACATAAACCAACCCCCATCTTGCAGAGGAGGCGGAGTCACAGCTATTTGTCTTTACACCAACATGAAATAATCAGTGTCCAAAAGCAGGTCCACTCAGTCAATTCGACTAATTATTATTTATAGACCCCCAAGGGCCCGACTCTGATTTTCTCATAGAATTTTTTCATCACAAACTATTTTATAAATAACCCTGTAGACAGCAGTGTCATTATAACAGACAATCAATTATAAAGTTTTACTCCTATTCAAGAGAACGACTTCATTTTATTTATTTCTTCATCAAAATCATCAACCTGCATTCTCCATCCCTCACCTACAAGTTTCCTCAAACAGATCATTCCAGAGAGAATTGAACCTGTTTTAAAATAATAAACTCTTCCTTCAGCACTGGTTTTGTACCTAAATCCTTCAAACTGCAGTTATCAACCCCTCATTAAGAAACCTGACCTTCACCCTGTATATTTCAGCAAAGCCAGATGAGAGAGATCAGCTTAACAATGTTGAGGAGTGTGTAAAGGACATTAGACAGTGGATGCTTAATAACTTTCTTCTGCTCAACTCAGATAAGACAGAAGTACTTTTACTAGGACCACATGCAGCTAGAAGTAAACTTTCACATAGCATCTCTGGATGGTGTTTCTGTCTCAGTGTGTACAGCAGTCAAAGACCTTGGTGTGATTATTGACCCGAGTCTTTCCTTTGAGTCTCACGTGAATAATATCACCAGGATCTCCTTCTTTCACCTTAGAAATATTGCTAAAATTAGAAATATGATGTCGTTACAGGATGCAGAAAAACTAGTTCATGCTTTTGTTACTTCTAGATTAGACTACTGTAACGCTTTACTGTCTGGGTGTTGGAGTAAGTGCAGAAATAAGCTTCAGTTAGTTCAGAATGCAGCAGCAAGAGTCCTCACTAGATCTAGAAAATATGATCACATCAGCCCTGTTTTAATCATCTACACTGCTCCCAATTACATCTCACACTGATTATAAAATACTACTACTGACGTATAAGACACTTAACGCAATAAAAATACAATAAAAAAATAAAAATAACGCTCTCACGCTGCAGTATCTGAGTGAACTTCTGTACCAGTATGATCCTCCACGCCTACTTAGATCAAAAGGTGCAGGCTATTTGTTGGTACCTCAAATAATGAAGACTCCAGCAGGGGGCAGATGTTTCTCTTATAAACCCCACAGTTATGGAACAACCTTCCAATCAGTGTTTGGGACTCAGACACAGTCTCAGTGTTCAAGTCGAGGCTAAACACATTTATTTAGTGGAGTCTTTAGTCAGTAGGTGTTTGTGAGGTAAAGGAGCAGATCTGGAGGGATCATGGATATGGAGTGTTTGGTGAACTGGGATATTTGGATGCTGTCGTCTCCTCACTCTCACACGTTCACTCAGGTTTGTTGATGGTGGTGTGGTGGGTCGTCTCTTATCCCAGAGATCCTCATGTATGTATTACCTTCTGCTTCTCCCTTTTAGTTCTGCTGCCAGAGTGAATCTTACCAGAGTCCAAACTGCACAGTGACATTAACTTTCATACAACAATAAGGAGACTTAATAATCCATATCCTTCTCTTCCTGTCACCCTCTTCTCTCTCTCTCTCTCTCTCTCTCTCTCAGTCGAGTTAAACATGCTCCTGAGGTTCCAGTGATCACTGTTCCTGCTCCTCTCCTCGGATCTGCCCACTTCGTACTGGTCTGCCTCTAGATGATGTTCTCTTTGATTGGAGGTGACTCTGTGCAGCTGGTGATGTTTTTTATGAACGCCCTGGAGATCCATGAAATTCTGGAGTAAGATCAGGAGCTTTGAGGATTTGGACAGTAGTTAATATCAACAGTCTGCTACACTGACTCAGGACTACAGTTTGCTCTGATCTCCATCACTGCACCTCAACATCGTTTATCTGTAATAAATGGACATTCGGTGGAACCCAGATGAGGATGAGGTTCCCTCTTGAGTCTGGTTCCTCTAAGGGTTCTTCCTTCTGCATCTCAGGGAGTTTTTCCTTCACCACAGTCTCCACCGACTTGTTCATCAGGGACAAACTTACACTTATAAAGAACATCTGCATTTTTATCTCCACATTATCTGTGTAAAGCTGCTCTGAGACAATGTTCATTATTAAAAGCTCAAAACAAATAAACATGAATTGAATTGAGTACATCTGTTCCACCCTTTTCCCTCCTCTTTCTTCTCTTTCATTCTGTTACTTCTGTTCCCTCATGTTCATTTTAATCTCTATTATTTCCTACATCAACAAAATGTAAGATTTAAATGTTACTATTAAATTTAATTCCAAATAAAAGGTAGTAGTTTAAACAAGCACACTGTTGTATAGTTTATTACACTTTTTATAGTGTACTTATGATTTACACACACACACACACACACACACACACACTGGTGTAAATATTAATTATAAATGTAGAACATTTCTTTAATAAAGTGTAAAAATGTTTCCTATGAAACTAAAAGCTGTTGTTTATCAACACTAAATAGGAGAGAAACACACACTACACACACACACACACACACACACAAAGAACATCATCATCCTGCTCCATATATTATACAGACCATAATAATCAGAGCAGCACTGCATTAAAATAAACCGGTTCTAATTCACACTCATGCAATTGTTACAATTGCACAATAATGCAAACGTAACCATGGTAACAACCTGCCGCAACGCAGACAGCTGTCTCACCTATATAAACATAACCACACCTCCATCCCACAATGGTAACCACGCCCCCTGGTATAACTCCACCCATATCTAAACAATTTTTACATGGTGACCACGTCCCCTGGTATAACTCCACCCATATCTAAACAATTTGTACATGGTAAACACACCCCCTGGTGTAACTCCACCTAAAAACTAATTCCACTGTAAAATAAATGTATATATATATATATCACATCAAACACTGCTCCTGTAACTCCTCCCACAACCTAACACCTCCCCTTACTCTAAACAACCAATCAGAACTGTATAGACATATAAGATCTAGAGTGTGTTTGTAAACGGTTTGTAAACCTGTTTGTTAGAGAAGTAAGTTCGAGACTAGTTAAGTGCTCTTACTGAACCAGGTGCTGGTGATCAGACTGAACTTGTCTGATCCTGAACCTTCACCTTCTCATTTCTGTTTTTCTGGCTGCTCGATCAGTTTTCCTTTGTGATATTTCTGTCCAATCCCGTAAGGTACATGAGCAGCGATGGTGCCCGTCTCCGTGGCTCCCTCAATGTGGAATATCTGATCATCAAAAAAAATGTGTGGTTTGATCTTCTCCAGAAGAGGACCTTTGGGAGCTCCAGCAAGGAAGAGCGCCTCGTCGATCTCCAGACCCCAGCTGCGCAGGGTCTTTAAAACCCGAGCTCCAGAACTCGCCGCACTGCGGGCCGTCACCAAGAAGGTACGGATGGGGCAGTTCATTCTTTCATTCTTAGAGTAGAACTTCCTCTGCAGTTTCCCCAATGCTTCCAGAAAGCACTTCAGAGGACCCTGTGGAACAACATGATACATTTGCTATGGATGTATTAGTAGATAAATAGTGTGGAGATAATGAGATCTTCTCACACCTTACTGAATCAGATCATATATCCACCAATCAAAAGAGCAGCTCGAGATTTTATTGTAATCAAACCTGAGCAAGTGGTTTGTTCACATTTGCCTTCTCGTGCTCAAAAAACTGGTCAAGTCCCTGCTGCTTCACGATGATCTCAGACTCGTCTGAGAAAAGCACAGCGTCTCCATCAAACGCTACTCTGAGCTGAGATTCGCTCAACTCCGTCTTCTTACCCGGAGTAAACAGAGTCGCTGCTGCGATGCCTGAGGAACACAAATACACACAAACACTGCACTTTACATGGACATAATACTATTATTTATATTTGACTGTACTACACTGTTTAACTGCACCTTTCACTGTATTACTGTTTACATGCCGTCTTTTGCACCTTTGACTATTATATTGTTTACATGCTTTTTTGCACCTCTTGACTGCTGCTGTATTTTTGCACTACATTGTGTTTCTTATATTCACATTGTAGTGTTTACAGTTCACAGTACTGTATAATCAAGTATACAGTAGGTTTACTGGTCTGCGCTATCTTGGTTTTGTGTTGTCTGTCTGTACTGTTTTTTGTGTGCACTGTTTGCACCAGGTTACACTCGATGCACTTTATGTAGCTTTGTGTTGTGTTGTAGCTTTATGTTGTTGTTTAGTGTAGCACCAGGGTTCCGGAGGAACGTTGTCTCGTTTTTACTGTGTACCACTGTGTATAGTAGAAATGACAATAAAAGCCTCTTGACTTGACTTGACTTCTTAAGTACAAGAACAGGACACATACACTATATGATCAAAAGTATTGACACCCCTGACCATTACACTTATATGAACATCCAGATGTGTTTTCCAAATGCATTAATTAAATTAATAATTATTTTATTACATTTCAGTTGAATAAACACAGCAGAAAAACACAAATTTAGTTTTATCAAGTGCCAAAACATCAAAAACTCGAGTTCAGTTTCAGTAGGAACAGTGTTGTTGAACTCCTTGTTTTGCCAGTTCATCAAAGTCTGGAGTAAGTTTTTTTGTTGCAATTCTCAGGATAGATCCGAGGTGTTGGTCAGTTAAACTGGATGTGTGAGAGGCTTTGATCGGACCTCAGTGAAAAAATACTTTGTTGTCCACTCCGTATTAAACACTCGGCGCTCACTATCCACTTTTTGCGCCATCTTTAGGGGAAACGTGGGCATTACAGGGGAAAGGTAAATTGAACAATGTTTACCTGTACCTATTTTAATAGAATTTGGTCACGTTCGGCGGGCCGGATTAATAAACCCAACAGGCCGTGTGTGGCCCGCGGGCCGTAGTTTGCCCATGTCTGACTTAGCTCCTCAACCTGTTTTCCATATCCTCTTCCCACAATCTTAGACTTTTACAGATCATGAGCAGAGGTCCTCATCAGGACTTCAGGGACTCACCCTCAAACTGAGCTCCTGCTTTACTCCCTCAGGTTGGTACAGAGACCTCAGTGTGATGAATGGATTTGAGGGAACCTTGGGACTGTCACTGGGAGTTTAATGTTCTTTACACATGGTGAACAGATCATGATCCTACACACACCCAAGAATGGTACATAACATACTCAGTGCCAGGATGAGGAAAAAAGTCCACAAGGAAGCACCTGATATCCAGACAGCCAGGAGACATGATCTGGTCAGACTCGACACTAAACGCTGTCTTCTCAAACATCTATACAAACTGCAGCTGAAGTTCTGGTTCCAAACAGTAAATCATACAGTTTCAGCCTTCACTTGTTTTGGAATTTCGATCAGTTCAGAATAATTTGCCCAGACGTCTTGGATGTTTGAATCCGGATTAACAGAGTAACAAAGCTGAGAAATGTTTGCAGACACCACTCCAGAACCCGGGTTTCCACCCACATACAGCACAGATCCTCCTGAAGATGTTCACCAAAATTCATACATGTCCTACATACCAAAGACTTAAAATACAAAGATCAGTGACTACTGACTGTGATTAGAATGATCGATTATTAATGATGTGATTGTGATTAAGTGATTGATTATTATTAATGTGATTAATGAAATGATTATTGATTGTGATTGATTAAGTGATTAATTATGTGATCATGACTGATAATGTAATTAAGTGATCTATTAAATGATTGATTGTTGTTTATGTAATTGATAATGTAATTAAGTGATTAATTATGTGATTATAAGATTTAGTGATTAATTATTGGTTAAGTGATTGGTTATAGATCAGTGTCTCAGGTTCTCACCTTGTTCAATGGCCTCCTTGACTTTCTCCGGGTCTTTAGACAGATACAGATTTGTCATATAGGCCTTCAGGTAACCAACTGGACTCTTACCTCCCGTCATACAAAACCTCTCAATTAGCAGATCTGCTCTCACACACACACACACACACACACACACACACACACACACACACACACACACACACTTGTTAAAACTGTAGTGATGAATGCTGTGAGGGATAATTGATGATGATGATGATGATGATGATGATGTTGTCCTGTACCATAGTGATTGATGGAGTTGATTAGCCGCACCCCCACCTGGGCGTGATTATTAGTCATCAATACGATATCAAACAGTTCCTCACTGTCAGGGTACAGCTCCCTGAGACGAGAGTTTACCGTCATCAACGCCTGCACCAACATAATAATATAATAAAGATTATATTACACACACACACACTCATACACACACACACACACACACACAAACACACACTCACACACACACACACACTCACACACTCACACACTGTCAGGGTACAGCTCCCTGAGACGAGAGTTTACCGTCATCAACGCCTGCACCAACATAATAATATAATAAAGATTATATTACACACACACACTCATACACACACACTCATACACACACACCCATACACACACACACACACACACACACACACAACACACACTCATACACACACACACACACACTCACACACTGTCAGGGTACAGCTCCCTGAGACGAGAGTTCACCGTCATCAACGCCTGCACCAACATAACGACTACCCATAACGTGCCTCAACGACTACCGCCCTGTAGCACTGACACCCATTGTCATGAAGTGCTTTGAGCGGCTGGTCCTGGCACACCTGAAGGACTCTCTGCCAACCACATTTGACTCCCACCAGTTTGCCTACCAAAGCAATAGAAGCACAGAAGATGCAGTTTCCATGGCACTGCACTCTGTGCTCACACACTTGGATAATAAGAACACCTATGCACGTATGCTGTTTGTTGACTTCAGCTCAGCATTCAATACCATCAATCCAACCAAGTTAATAGCCAAACTTCTAGATCTGGGCATTAACACCCCCACCTGCAACTGGGTCATGGACTTTCTGACCAAAAGACCCCAGCAGGTTCGATCTGGCTCCATCTGCTTCAACACCATCACACTCAACACTGGTGTACCACAGGGCTGTGTGCTGAGCCCCTTCCTCTACTCCCTCTTCACCTCCGACTGCAGGCCTGTGAATGGATCTAACTCCATCATCAAGTTTGGCAGATGACACTACCGTGATTGGTCTCATCACCAACAATGATGAGACTGCCTACAGGGAGGAGATCCAGCACCTAGCCACATGGTGCAACAACAACAACCTGCTCCTTAACACCTCCAAGACAAAGGAGCTTATTGTGGACTTCAGGAGGGAGGCAAGAGGCACACATGACACCACCCACATCAACGGGATGGCTGTTGAGCGTGTCTCCAGTTTCAAGTTCCTGGGGATCCACATCTCGGCGGACCTGTCCTGGAACA
>NC_060906.1:26344125-26369125 GCF_014805685.1 Silurus meridionalis
GGGCCATTCACCCATAAGGTAGGAAACAACATACATAATCTATTGTGTACAGAGACTCAAAGCACTGGGGGCGGGGACAAAGATCCTTTCGTTACTCAGTCTTCCAGGGCAGCACTAATTTATTCCCTTACTATACGAGAATAATTGTTCCTGTTACATTTAACAAGATTTTGGAAGGTGAGAAGATGCCTGAGGAATGGAGAAGGAGTGTGCTGGTACTGATCTTTAAGCATAAGGGAGTTGTGCAGACCTGCAGTATCTACAGGGGAATTAAGTTGATCAGTCACACCATGAAGTTATGGGAAAGAGTAGTGGAAGCCAGGCTGAGAGAAGAAGTGACCATCTGTGAGCAACAGTATGGTTTCATGCCAAAGAAGAGCACCACAGACACATTATTTGCTTTGAGAATGTTGATGGAGAAATATAGAGAAGGACAGAAGGAATTGCATTGTGTGTTTGTGGATTTAGAGAAAGTGTACGACAGGGTGGAGAGAGGAGTTGTGGTATTGTATGAGGAAGTCTGGTGTGTCAGAGAAGTATGTGAGGGTGGTGCAGGACATTGTAAGAGTGAAGATGGGCCTCACACTGGTTCTCTAAACACATTCCTATGTTATCTGTTCAGTGACTATAGGATCTTTACAATGTGTGTATGTGAGGTGCAGAGAAAGTCTTTATCTGGACTCACACGTCTCTGGTTATTATATTTTCTTACCCAAACAGGAACAGTTTAAGCTCAGGTTTTCTCCAGTGTGTATTTATACTTGTCTGTTATCTGCATTAAACTGAAGACGACCATTGCTCCATGCTGTGTGCTGTGAGATTCTTCCCTGATCAGAAAGACACCACGGGCATCGTAGATCGTATGGAAAAGCTCTCCAAGAATGAAGTTTTGTTTGGGCATAATAAAAATCGAACAGTTTTGGTGTCATAAGCGGGATACTTTTCAGCAATATCCGAAGAGAGATCACGCATCAAGGTCAGTTTTAGGACACTTCCTTGCTTGCGGGGATTTTCCCATCTGCCAGCCAAAATGGGCTGCATGTGTGTTCGTGTCTTAATTGTTCAATTAATGATAGCAATTTCCTTTGGTTGGATGAATTTGTTGTGACAAAGTTGTCCTCACATTAGACTTAAGATGCAAGATTAGAAGACGTTTTTTACGATCTGTCATTTTTGTAGAATTTTTTTTTTTTTTTTTTTTTAGAATTTGGCTTTATAGTCTACTTTTTCTCCAAATTTACAAAATTTGTTATTCAATTGGAGAGACTGGATTACTTTTTTTGTTTGAAGACTACGATCCCCCTGGTGCAGCTGTATTGTCTGAGTGTTAAATGTTGTGTGTCTGTTCTTTGTTCTGTGTAAAGAAGTTCATGACATCTCTGGTTTATTGCCGGAAGAAAACCCTAAAGTTTGGATGTACAGTGTGCGAAAAAGTGTTTGCCCCTTCCTGATTTCTTGCTTTTTTGCATGTGTGAAACAGTGAGGGCCATTATTCACAAATGGCAAAAACATGGAACAGTGGAGAACCTACCCAGCTAACGAAATTACCCCAAGAGCACAGTGACGACTCATACAAGAGGTCACAAAAGACCCCACAACAACATCCAAAGAACTGCAGGCCTCACTTGCCTCAGTTACGGTCAGTGTTCATGACTCCACCATAAGAAAGAGACTCGGCAAAATTGATCTGCATGGCAGAGCTCCAAGACCAAAACCGCTGCTGAGCAAAAAGAACATAAAGGCTCGTCTCATGAAAAGTAACACCGCATTTCAGAAAAAGAACATCATACAACAGTAAAATATGGTGGTGGTAGTGTGATGGTCTGGGGCTGTTTTGCTGTTTAAATGGAACCATGAATTCTGCTGTTTATCATAAAATTCTGAAGGAGAATGTCCAGCCATCTGTTAGTGACCTCAAGCTGAAACAAACTTGGGTTCTGCAGCAGGACAATGATCCAAAACACCAAAAGAAGTCCACCTCTAAATGGCTGAAGAAAAACAAAATTTTCCAAACAAGACTTTGGAGTGGCCTAGTCCTGACCTGAATCCTATTAAGATGCTGTGGCGTGACCTTAAAAAGGCGGTTCATGCTCGAAAACCCTCCAATGTGGCTGAATTACAACAATTCTGCATAGCAAAATTCCTCCACGGCGCTGAAACAGATTGCTAGTTATCACAAACAATTGATTGCAGTTGTTTCTGCTAAGGGTGGCCCAACCAGTTATTAGGTTTTTCACTTTTTCACACAGGGACACAGTTTTGTATTTTTTCCCCCTCATTAATAAAAACATTCCTACGTGCTATTCACTAATCACTTTACGGAGGTGTTCTGTACTGCCACAGGAGGCCTCACCACCTCGGATCAACTCCTGAATTTATGCCTAGGGACTGTCAGTATCACAGATTACAGCCTTCGCTTCCATACCTTTGTAAGGTATCAGGTACCAGTGGCTGGAATTAGATTGCGCTCCTCGGAACGTATCGCAAAGGGTTGAACCCCGAAATTAAGTTGGCACTCTACTACGAAGCATTGGGATTAGAGGCATTTATACAACCAACCATCCGCATCTCCCAACGCCTGGCAGACTGTCAGTCCTGTATTGAGATGCATATGTTATATATGACGGCCACTAGTGGGCAGTGTAATGCTACCAATAGAGTTAAGTTCTGACTGTGTGTAACACGGGAGCAGTGAATAAACGGAGTTCCGAACGTGATACTCGGTGTGTAAGTCTCATCAATACATGGTACCAGGATAAAAGATTAACAATGATAAATTCCATCCGTTCGTCGGACGAATTAAAGTTGACGGGTAATATAAATGAAAACTGGAAAGCTTTCAGGCAAAGTTTTGAACTTTATGCACTCGCTATTGGGTTGGATGGAAATGAACGAAGGAAGATAGCATTGCTGCTAACAGTGGCTGGACGTGGCGCGCTGGATGTGCACGTTTGTCTTCACGGAAGATGAGAAAGACAAGTATGATGCAGTGATTGAGAAATTTAAGCTATATTGCACACTGAGGAAAAATGAGACGTATGAAAGGTATGTCTTCAGAAACAGACTACAAAAAGAGTCAGAATCCATCGAACAGTATGTCACGGATTAAAGATTGAAAAGTCAGTCATGTAATTTCGGAACATTGTGTGACTCCATGATACGTGATCAAATAGTGATTGGAGTACAAGATAAAAGAGTGAGGATGCAATTGTTAAAAGAGACAGACCTTACTGTAGAAAGGGCAATACAAATTTGCCAGGCCTCAGAAAGCGCAAGGGCTCAGCTAAAGACTTTTAGCGAGGAAAAAGAGACAGCAGAAGTGGATGCAGTTCGACGTGCTAAAGACAGAGTAACTTCGAAAAAGAAAATGCAAGGTAAAGAAAGCAAAGGTTGTGGAAAGTGTGGAAATAAACATGCACCGAGAAAATGCCCAGCTTTTGGAAAAGACTGCAGAAATTGTGGAGGAAAAAATCACTTCGCAAAATGCTGTTATTCAAAGAAGAAAGTACAGCTAGTAGAAAAGAGGAGTGACAAGGAAGATGATGAAGCAACAATCTTTGTAGACTCAATCGAAGAGGAACAAATTACCCCAGGAGAAGAGTGGATAGCCCACATGGAAGTAAACGGCAGTGACGTCACTTTAAAACTGGACACAGGGGCACAGGTAAATATACTTCCTATGAAAGACTTTCTGAGACTGAAAAGAAAACCAAAAATAAATTTTAAAAAAGTGCATCTGAAAACGTATGACAACAAAACTATACCTACAAAAGGAATATGCAGAGTCAGTCTATCCTACAATGGAAAGAAGAAGGATGTGTTTTTTGTACTTGTGGATGGAAACAGACAAGCTATATTAGGACTGAAATCCTGCATACAGTTTGGATTGATAGAGAGTCCATGTCATAAACAAGGAAATGACAACGCAGAAGAGGAGAAAAGATGCAACTCAGAACGACTGGATAAAAGAATACAAAGAAGTGTTCAAAGGAATAGGGAAATTACCAGGAAAACACAAAATAAAGCTGAAGGAGAATGCAGAACCGGTCATACATCCGGCAAGAAAGGTGCCAGTAGCATTAAAAGAAAGACTGCGAGAGAAAATTAAAATTCTGATAAAGGAAGGAATAATCAGAAAAATAGAAGAACCTACAGAATGGGTGAATTCTCTCGTAATAGTAGAAAAACCAGATGGAGATCTAAGACTGTGTATAGATCCAAAGGATTTAAACAAGGCAATTCAACGCGAGCATTACAGACTTCCAACAAAGTCAGACATTACAAGTGCAATGTGTGGAGCATGTTATTTCTCCAAATTGGATGCCTCGTCTGGTTTCTATCAGATAGTGCTGGATGTGGAAAGCACAAAATTATGCACCTTCAACACACCGTTTGGAAGGCATTGTTTCCAAAGGTTACCTTTTGGCATCAGCTCAGCACCTGAAGTATTCCACAAAACAGTTCAACAGCTCTTTGATAGAATAGAAGGAGTCGGAGTCTTCATTGATGATGTAGTGATATGGGGCCGCTCAAAAGAAGAGCATGATGAAAGACTTCGCAAGGCCCTGGATCAAGCACAAAGAAAAGGATTAAAGTTAAATAAAAACAAATGCCAGTTCGGAGTAAGAGAAATCACTTACCTGGGAGAAAGACTACAACCAGACAAAGAAAAAATCAGAGCAATAGATGAAATGCCAGAGCCAAGAGACAAAAAAGACCTGCAAAGAGCCTTAGGGTTAATAAACTACTTGGGAAAATTTGTTCCAAATCTGTCAGCAAACACAAAGTCATTGAGAAGTTTGTTAGAAACAGACACCATGTGGCAGTGGAATGACGATCAGGCAAAAGAGTGGTCATGGTTGAAAAGCAGTTTAACAAGAGAACCTGTTTTGAAATGTTATGACCAGGATAAGCCTCTAAAGGTCTCTACAGATGCATCACAAGCGGGTTTAGGAGCTGTTTTACTCCAGCGACATGACATGGAGTGGTACCCAGTCGCATACGCATCCCGCACGATGACATCAGCGGAAAGAAACTATGCCCAAATAGAGAAGGAAACATTGGGTGCAGTGTTTGGCTGTGAGAGATTCCACGAGTATGTCTATGGAAGATCAGTGATACTAGAGACAGACCATAAGC
This sequence comes from Silurus meridionalis, assembly GCF_014805685.1. Classification (NCBI taxonomy): domain Eukaryota; kingdom Metazoa; phylum Chordata; class Actinopteri; order Siluriformes; family Siluridae; genus Silurus; species Silurus meridionalis. The sequence goes on from NC_060906.1 coordinate 26,349,265, forward strand.
CTCTCATAGCGATATCAAAGAAATCACTGGGAGAAGTTCCACCACGCATACAAAGACTGATGCTAAGATTGCAAAAGTATGATCTGACGTCGAGTACAAACCAGGTAAACACTTAATTGTTGCAGATACCTTAAGTAGAGCTAGTTTGAAGAACATTGTAAGCACCACAGAGAAAGATGTGCAAATACATGTTGACTCTATCAAAGCACAGATGCCAGTGTCAACAACAAAATGGGTTGAAATAGCAAAAGAAACACTGAAAGACGAACAGTTAAAGAGAGTAATGGACATGATTCACATGCCTGGAGATGTGATAATGGAGAATCCTTTCCAAAATTTTTAAGAAGAACTGTCAGTGCTAGATGGGGTTTTGCTGAAAGGAACAAGAATCGTTGTGCCAATCTCGATGAGAATGCAGATGCTGAAACTTGTTCACGAAGGACATCTAGGAATCGAGAAATGTAAGAGAAAGGCACGAGAAGTTCTATACTGGCAAGGCATGCACAGAGACATAACAACATTAGTGCAGAATTGTGAAGTATGCCAGCGGCACAGATATCAGCAATCAAAGGAGCCAATGAGGCCACACGAGAAACCAAAGGAGCCGTGGGGAAAAGTTGGAATGGACTTGTTTCAGCTTAATGACAAGGATTACTTGTTGCTCATGGATTATCACTTAAACTACCCGGAATTTGTGCAGCTGACAAGCACAACGTCAGAGCAGGTGATTGCAAAGACAAAAAGTATTTTTGCTCGACATGGTATTCCAATGACTGTAATAAGTAATAACGGACCGCAGTTTGCAAGTCAGAGTTTCAATGACTTTGCAAAAGGTTATGGTTTTGAGCACATAACATCAAGCCCTCTGTACCCGCAGTCCAACGGTTTAGCAGAGAAAGGAGTTCAAATAGTGAAACGCCTTCTGAAAAAATCTACTGAGACAGGGAGTGATCCGTACCTGGCTATTCTGAATTACCGAGCTTCACCACTGGAGAATGGATTTTCACCAGCGGAAATGCTTATGAATAGGAAACTACGGACAAAGTTACCATCGGTAAAGCATCAAATGGTACGAAGTACGTGGAATCCTGCAAATGAAAGGCAGATTGATCACTACAACAAAACAGCAAGACCACTGAGTCCACTGGCCCAAGAAGAAATTGTTCGAGTTAGATGTGATGGGCAATGGGGACCATTGGCCAAAGTGATTAAAGAGACTACGCCCAGGTCATACGAAGTGCTAACGGAGCATGGGAAGATAATGAGGAGAAACAGAAGACATTTGCTAAAAGTGCCTCAGCGTGGAATAAAAATCAATGAAAGTGAAACGAATGACCTGGAAAATGCAAAGCAAAATGAACAATTAGAAATGCAAGACAATGCTAAAGAATCTGTAACTGAAAATAGAAAGGATGCTGTAGAACAAACAAAACGTCCTCACAGACAAATAATAAGGCCAAAAAGACTAATAGAAGAAATGTGAAGAGGTGAATTTGAGAAGAAATGTTACACATGGTTGATAAATGAAAATATTTTGGTGTAATATTTGTGGCAAATAAAACCAGTTGTTGTATAAAGTTAAATTTGAAAAAAAAATGGGAGATGTATTGAGATGCATATGTTATATATGACGGCCACTAGTCGGCAGTGTAATGCTACCAATAGAGTTAAGTTCTGACTGTGTGTAACAGGGGAGCAATGAATAAACGGAGTTCCGAACGTGATACTCGGTGGGTAAGTCTCATCAATACAGGTCCCCGGAGCTTGAACCTGCTCAGGTTCACGCCATCCCTCCTGTTCCGGAGCCCGTACCCATGCAGGGTTATTTCCAACGGCTGATGAAGAAGGAGATAGGGCATCGCCTCGCAGCAGGGGCATGCCTGTTCTGCAGCAATTGCGAACATCTCAATACTCAATATTCTGCCAGACCCCCATGCCCTGCGGTGAGTACAGTAGATTTCTCTTCCGACATCTCCCAGCTGTCTAAGCTATTGTTTACCCTAATAATCCCCCCTGTCTCCATCTTGGTCTCTGCCCTAGATAACTCCGGCTTCACGGGAAACTTCATATCCCAAATGTGTCTAGACCAGCTTCAGCTGTGCTGGGAGAGAGGGACACAGGAGCTGGCCGTCCAGACTATCCAGGGACGACTGTTGGGAAGGGGCTGGGTAAAATGTGTTGGCCTATTCCATCACGAGGAGAAACGGCTCCTGGTACTGGAGAACTCAACAGTGAGCGTTATTCTGGGCCGACCCTGGCTGACCAAACATTTCCCAAGGTGCTCCTGGGACCCCTGTGACATCCTTGAGTGGAGCCCCCGGTGCCAGGGACACTGTTTGAGGGAGAGCTCAAACTATAGCCATTGGCGAAGTGGCGATAAAAATTGGCAAAGCCCAAGAACCTTTGTAGTTAGTTGCAGGAGGTGGAGGCTTGCCATTCCCGGATGGCCTGGATCCTGGCAGGGTCCATCTGGATGTTACCGGCTGAAAGCAGGTATCCCAGGAACGTGGTTCGTGAGGTGTAGAATTCACATTTTTCGGATTTCACATAGAGCCTGTTCTTGGGGAGCCTCTCCAGGACCTGACACACCTGCAAAAGGCAGGTGCATCTGCAGGATCCATGTTGGCCAGATTGTTCTGTCAGCAGTTCAGGTTAGGATCCAAGGCGTATGCCAGGCTGGTGCCGGGTCAGCTGTAGCTCACTACATGATCATGTGATGATCTGCAAGAAGCTCATGATCCTCTAATGTCTGATATTTCTGTGTGTTTCCTTCATTAAATCACCTGCATTAACATTAATATGACAGTGTACGGTTAGATTGGTCCAAGCAGAGATCAGACCTCACATATCTGTGGGAGGGGTTTCATCAAGTGGGCAGAGTTTTGCAGGATTGGGATAAATTATAAATATGTTATCCAGTTTCACAGACAAAAACATGCAGCATTATTAATTTACCTACCCGATGAAGTTTCAGTGTGTGTGTGTGTGTGTGTGTGTGTGTGTGTTGCTCACCATGCCTCCCGCTTAACCGTTCACATTTAAATAAGCATGCCCCACTTTCCCCTCCGATCACACACACACACACAAACACACACACATTAATTGGATGTCCTGCATCATTAATAAACAAGCTTCAGTTAGTCCAGAATGCAGCAGTCAGAGTCTCACAAGGTCAAGAAAATATCACCCTATAACCCCAATCTTCTCATCCCTACACTGGCTTCCTGTTAAGTTTCAAATCCACTACAAACTACTGCTTCTTACCTACAAAACACTAAATGGTTTATCTCCATGTATCTCTCCAGTCTTCTAACACGCTACAATCCATCACGCTCCCTGAGATCTCAAAACTCTGGACTTCTAGTAGTTTCTAGAATAGCAAAGTCCACTAAAGGTGGTAGAACATTCTCACATTTAGCTCCTAAACTCTGGAATAGTCTTCCTGACAGTGTTCGGGGCTCAGACACACTCTCCCAGTTTAAGTGCAGATTAAAGACGTATGTTTTTAGCGAGTTCTACACATAACACACATCACATCATAACCTTGTGCTCCAGAACATCTGATCTCATCACATTATCAACTTGTGCTGTTAATATCATGAACAGCAGCTACGCTAATTCCTCTCCACTGCTTCTCTTTCTCTCCCCATCCCGAGGCATCCTGAGGTTGCTCCAGCTCCAGTCACGTCCCACCTCATGAAGATTGTGGACCTTTAAAGAAGTAGATGCCTTCAAACATCCCGAATCATCTAGAGACGTTCCAGTGACATCTGGATTCCACTTCATGTGGAGTTTGGACACTGGACCTCTTTGAGTGTTTAAAGGCTCTGGCATTGAGAAGCTGGTGTTGGATCTGTGATGATCTCAGATGTTGAGCTATTTTATGAGTTGCTCAGTAGCTCCTGGTTCCATCATCTTAACTGACTGTATAAAGAAGATCACTTATAATCACACACTCCAGTGCTCATGTTAGTTCTCACTCTCCAGTGTTCTGTAGTGTTTAAAGACTATAATCACACTCTTGATGTCACCCAAATATGGATGAGGTTCTGCTTTTGAGTCTGGTTCCTCTCAAAGTTTCTTCTTTCTGCATCTAAAGGAGTTTTTCTTCACCACAGTCTCCATGCTGCTTATCAGGGATAAACACACATCATTTACCTTCACTGTTAAATTCTATAAAGCTGCTTTGAGACGATGTCTGTTGTGAAAAGCGCAATAGAAATTAAATTAAACTTGAACATTTTATGTTTCTGAGCTTCAAATTCCAACTTGTACAGTAGATTCCATCTGCCATAATCCTGCTGCTGCACCAAATCCTATTTCCCTTATTCTCAATGACATAATCCTGGTGTTGTACAAGCCTGATTCCAAAACTGTTGGGACACAGTGTAAAATGTAAATACAAACATTTTATTCTCAATAACCAGAAACCTATCAAATGTTTAAACTGAGGAATTGTAACATTTAAAAGATGAAATCAGGTCATTTGAAATTTAATGGCTGCATCACATCTCAAAAATGTTAGGACGGGGCACAAAAGTCTGTAAAAAAGTAAGTTTTTAAAAATGAAACAGTTTAAGGAACACTTTACAAATGTGTCGGGGCAGAGACTGAAGGGTCCCAAATGCAGGATGCAGGCAGATGTAAAGTCAAACAGTCTTCGATGAAGGCAAGGAGCAGAGCAGAAATTCCCCGCTGTCCAAAAACTTATGAACACCTCAAAAACTGAGCAAAGAGTCAGAGAACAGAATAAACAATAAACAAATTCAAACCTGGAGAGAAAGACAGTTCGAAAAAAGTCTGAAATGAGAGAGCCGGCAAAAACAAAGAAAACAGAGCTGCCGTTGAGTCCGGGAAATGCAAAAGTTTGGGAAAAACGTGAGATCCAAAAACAAAAGTAAAGAATTCCCGATGGGAAAAATGGCTGGAAGGTCTCTGGAGCTGAAGAGAGGTCGGGAAGGGCCAGATGAAGCCTGAAACCGGCCTCCTGGTGGCTGCCCCCAGGATCAGTGCTCTGGTTAGCAATAAGGCTTTCTGGCTGACATGATGAGGCAGCGCAACACCCTCTGCAAGGTCTAGGGTGGAGACCACGTCATCAGAGAAACTCAGGGGCCAGGCAATCATCTTGGAGAAATGCGGGGGTGAAGCAACGTAGTAAGCAAAAATTGGGCCCGGACCGGAGCGGCACCCTCAGCAGGGTTCGGGGGCGGAGCGACGTCCTCAGCATGACAGGCAGACTCTGAGACATTCTCTGTCATGCAGCAGGTTCAAGGAGCATACACAGCAGGGCGGGGCAAGCCTAACGCTTTGGTGCATCCACTGAGTCCATGTCTTGACCAGATTATTCTGTCAGGGGTGGAAATTGGAAGGACCCGAAGTTGAATATCTCATCTTTCACAGTATATAATATCATCAAACATTTCTGAGAAATCTCTGTGCACAAGGGACAAGGGGGAAAATCTATTCAATTCAATTTATTTTTATTTTATTTATTATAATTTAATGAACATTGTCTTAGAGCAGCTTTACACACATAATGTGGTGATAAAAATTAAGATGTTTTTTATAAGTGTAAGTTTGTCTCTGATGAACAAGTCAGTGGAGACTGTGGTGAAGGAAAAACTCCCTGAGATGCAGAAGGAAGAAACCTTGAGAGGAACCAGACTCAAGAGGGAACCTCATCCTCATCTGGGTTCCACCTAATGTCCATTTATTACAGATAAACGATGTTGAGGTGCAGTGATGGAGATCAGAGCAAACTGTATTCCTGAGTCAGTGTAGCAGACTGTTGATATTAACTACAGTCCAAATCCATCCTCATCCTGTTCTTACTCCAGAATTCATGGAATCACCCAAGGCGTTGATGAGAAACATCCCCAGCTGCACAGAGTCGCCTCCAAACGAAGAGAGCATCATCATGAGGCAGACCAGGACAAAGTGGGCAGGAACAGTGGTCAATATTGGATGGCCATGATCTTCGGGGCCTCAGAGGCCACTCCATTTAAAACAGTCTTGATTCTATAAAGACAATCACTGCATGGGCTCAATAACACCTCCAGAAATCATTGTGTGTGAACACAGTTCTTAATGATATCCACAAATGCAGGTTAAATCTCTATCATGCACAGAAGAAGGCATGTGTGAACATGAACACCACCATCCTCTCTGGGCCAAAGCTCATTTAAAATGTACTGAATATTTTAATCTCCTCTCAGAGCACAGTTAAAAGTGATAGTTATTAAAGTGATGGTTCACCCCCAAAAATCTGACAGAAAAAAAATCTGTCACACGAAAAATCTGTCACACGTATGTTGTTCCAAACATATGAGTTTTTTTTGTTCTGTTTGAAAGAAACTGAAATAAACTCATACAGATTTTAATTACCATGGCAGAAACTAGTGCCCTCTCCAGTCTTTCTATTGTTCAGCGATCAGACTGACGTGATCCTGCTGGCCGTAATTAAAGGTACTGCTAGTCGTATCTGCCCGTTGCCCTGTGCTACACGTGACACTGTTTTTTAAAACGTGTTCAATTCAAGTGTGGAATTTTTAAGTGGCCATTGTCTCAAAGGAGCTTTACAGAGATAAAGTGGGAATTAAAGGAATGTATAAAGTTCATTGGTTATAAAGTATGAAAACAGCCATGAAATTCTAAATGACTTTATATTATTATTTCCTCAGTTTAAACATTTGATATGTTTTGTTGAGAATAAAATATGGGTTTATGAGATTTGTATTGTGTTTTAATTTATATATTACAGTGACAGAATTTTATTTCCACTGTTCTCATTGCAGTGCATTTTGCTGTTTGTGGTCAGAACTTTTAGCTTGAGACCTTTTAGTGACACCAAACAGGTCTTATTAACCCTTATTTAACTATTAGCATATTAGCATGTTAGCATGATCAACATGGTTAGAAGAGGATAATGGAACAGGAGGGTGGTGGTGTGTGTGTGCGTGTGTGTAGAGTATAGAACTGTATCAGGTTAAACATATCAATTATTAAAACACACATGCACACACACACACACACACACACACTCACAGAGACGGAACTGGGACAAATGAGTTCCACACTCACCTCTACAACCATGTAACTGTACGAGTGTTTTACATCTGAAAAATGCAGGACAGGATATAAAGATACAGAAGAACCCGGTGTGTGTGTGTGTATGTATGTGTGTGTGTGTGTGTGTGTAGAGAGAGAGAGAGAGAGAGAGAGAGAGAGAGAGAGCCAAGACGTGAACAAAGCAGTGTTGAGGTGAGATGCAGCACTGAGGTTTGTTTTTCTTTACTATATCTGTGTGTATTTGTGTGTGTGTGTGTGTGTGTGTGTGTGTTTGTATATATGTTTGCATGTGTGTGTGTGTGTGTGTGTATGTGTGTGTGTGTGTGTGTGTGTGTGTGTGTGTGTGTGTGTCTTTACTGTACACACTAAACCTGCCCAGGTTATTAGGGGTGTAACGGTACACGTATTCCGGGCTTTCGGTTCAGTACACACACATGTACCGGATCAGAATCAGAATCGGGTTTGTTGACACACACAAGAAATTTTGTTCCAGCTGTTGTTGATTCTAAAATGTACAGACATAAAAAAACACTGTATATTTAACTTAAACTATAGAAGACAAAACAGACAAATGTGAGTATTAAATAGAACACAATATACAGAGTGTATGACAGATCAGTAATGTACAGAAAGTGTGATAGTGCATAGTAGTGCAAATAACAGCATTATAAGGTCAACTCAACACAACTCACCTCAACACAACTCAACTCACCTCAACACAACTCACCTCACCTCAACACAACTCAGCTCACCTCAACTCAACTCAACACAACTCACCTCAACACAACTCAACTCACCTCAACACAACTCAACTCACCTCAACACAACTCAGCTCACCTCAACTCAACTCAACACAACTCAACTCACCTCAACACAACTCAACTCAACACAACTCACTCACCTCAACACAACTCAGCTCACCTCAACTCAACTCAACACAACTCAACACCTCAACACAACTCAACTCACCTCAACACACTCAACTCACCTCACCTCAACACAACTCAACTAACCTTAAACACAACTCAACTCAACACAACTCAGCTCACCTCAACACAACTCAACTCACCTCAACACAACTCAACTCACCTTAACACAACTCAACTAAACTCACCTCAACTCAACTAACCTTAAACACAACCCAACTCACCTCAACACAACTCAACTTACCTCAACACAACTCAACTCAACTCACCTCAACTCAACTAACCTTAAACACAACCCAACTCACCTCAACACAACTCAACTTACCTCAACACAACTCAACTCACTCACCTCAACACAACTCAACTCACCTCACCACAACTCAACTCAACTCAACTAACCTTAAACACAACCAACTCACCTCAACTCACCTCAACACAACTCAACTCACCTCAACACAACTCAGCTCACCTCAACTCACCTCAACTCACCTCAACACAACTCAACTCAACTCAACTCAACTCAACTCAACTCAACTAACCTTAAACACAACTCAACTCACCTCAACACAACTCAACTCACCTCAACACAACTCAACTCACCTCAACACAACTCAACTAACCACAACTCAACTCACCTCAACACAACTTACTCACCTCAACACAACTCAACTCACCTCAACACAACTCAACTCACCTCAACACAACACAACTCACCTCAACACAACACAACACAAATCACCTCAACTCACCTCAACACAACTCACCTCAACTCAACTCAACACAACACAACACAACACAACTCAACTCAACTCAACTCAACTCAACTCAACTCACCTCAACACAACTCAAGCTTTATTGTCATTCTTCCACATACACAGTATGCAAAATAATGAAATGCTGTTACTGGGCAAACACAGTGCATGAAAGTAAAACAGCAAGAGTAACATTAAACATAAATAAATAAAGATACGAGGCAGATGTGATAGATATGAGGCAGATGTGATAGATATGAGGGTGGGATGTAGGTAATATAAGAACAGAGTTAAATAAAGTGTGAGTGCACAGTCAGAGTGACTGTGTGCATATGTGTGTGTGTGTGTGTGTGCGCAATGTGCAGTGGTTATGTTTAACAGAATGAGCAGATGTCTATAGTGAACAGTCCATGAGTGAAGATATGCTACAGTGCCCAATGTGCATTTTAATGCAAGAGGTTACTTTAGAACTTTAGTAAAATATACAGCAGTAACAGTGTGTGGAACATATGGGGATGAAGTGATTACTGACTGTTTATAATGCAGTACTTCTAGATATGCAGCAGGGAATATCATTAAGGTCAGTTGTTAATGAGGCTGATTGTCTGAGGAAATAAACTGTTCCTTTGTATGCAGTTTTGGTGAATGAAGTTCTGTAGCGCCACCAGAAGGGAGGAGCTGAAAGATGTTGTGTCCAGGGTGCGAAGGGTCACTAGTGATATTTCCTGCCTGGTTTCTGGTTCTTGTATTGTACAAGTCTTTGAGAGTGGGCAGGGGAGCACCAATGATTTTGACCTCCTGCTCATACGCAGAATCGTTGCCGTTTTGAATGAGTCCAATGAGTGTAGTATCAACTGCAAATTTCAGGAGTTGAACAGTTTGGTCACTTTATGTGCAGTTGTTAGTATAGAGGGAGAATAGCAGTGTGGAAAGGACACATCCCTGAGGAGCACCAGTGCTGACTGTCCGAATACCGGAGGTAACCTCTCCCAGTCTTACCTGTTGTTTCCTGCCTGTTAGGAAGCTGGAGATCCATTGACACATGGCAGGGGGTATAGTGAGCTTTAGGAGTTTAAAATGGAGAATTTCCAGAATTATTGTATTAAAAGCTGAACTGAAGTTGACAAACAGAATCCAGGCACATGTTCCTGAGCAGTCAAGGTGTTGCAGAATGTAGTGCAGCCCCATGTTGACTGCGTCATCCACCGATCTCTTTGCTTAGTAGGGAAACTGTAGGGGATCCAGCAGATGTTCTGTTCTGTGTATGCTGAAATAAGTAGAACCTTTAAGTAGATCATAGCCTTAGAAATTAAATATAAAATGTAAAACACACACTATAATATGCTAATATACTCAGTATGACTCCATATAAAAGCTACACTTTCTACGCACAGACCGGTGTAAATGTTTAATGTGCCACTTGGTTGTCTTTGACATAGCCATCACTGTGTTAAAGGAAAAAAAATATTTAGTCTGCAATTACTTTTTATATTGAATATTGGTCATTCTGTGAGACATCAATTATGAAATTGGCAAATAAAAAGTTTTAAGTAAAAAAAAGTTTATTTTTTTATAAGTTTATATATATATATTTTTTTTACAGCAGTTTTATTTTGTGGGTGTTTTAATACTGAATATACAGAAAGGTATAAAATATTATTTTATATATTATTATAAATAAAAAGCAGCCATTTAATTTACAATTGTTTAAAAAATGTAAACTGTTGATGTTCACAAATGTTAATAATAATAAACTGAGATAAAAATAATTACAAAATAAAATAAAAAATAAGGTAAATAAAAAATTACAAGCAATTTTATGTTTTGTATTTCTTCCCGTGATAACTGTTACACCCGTACCTGTTAGTGAACTGATGTGGTGCACATGCTGCTATAGGCTGTGTGTGTGTGTGTGTGTGTGTGTGTGTGTGTGTGTGTGTGTGTGTGTGTGTGTAAATCTGTTTAAATGCTGAAATGTTTAGTGCATTTGTTTCTATATGTTTATTCGACAGGTTTCTTCACTACAGCACTCGTGATCTCAAACTTTACAGATATTTCCTTCTTCCTGTTCTGTTGTAAAATGTTTTAAGGTTCCTTCATAAACCTCTCAGCTTTTACATGTTATTAAGATTTTGCTAGCATTTCACTCACCTCATAGAATATGTAAAATAGCATTACAATGATCACATAACTGAACATAGTGTTAACCACCCAGTTCTTTACCCAGTTCTTCACCCAGTTCTTCACCCAGTTCTTTACCCAGTTCTTCACCCATTTCTTCACCCAGTTCCTCACCCAGTTCTTTACTCATTTCTTTACCCAGTTCAGGGTTGAGTTATAACATGATGGTTTCTTTATCAGGAAGGAAGAGGAAACACAAAAACACTGAGTCAATGGCATTCTTCAAAAGTTTCCAGGAGAGCCTGTCTTCTGTGTCGGTCTCTTCCATCCTTGACTCTGTGTCCAGCACTGTCTCAAACACGGTGGATGGCGTGAGGACGGCGGTGAGTGATGTCACATACACAGTGAGTGATCAGCTGACGGAGCAGGTCAACACCATCATAAACAAGAAGCAGGGAGAAGATGAGGACAAGGGGAAAGGGGAGGAGGGCAAGGCGTCCTCTGAAAACGACTCAGATGGCAGGATGGGAGCAGGAGGACGAGTAAACTCAAAGAGACAAGCTTATGCAGACGAGGAGGAAGAGAGGCGCGAGAAAGAGAAGCAGGAGCAGGAGAGGAAGAATGAGGAGGAGCAGTGGGAATGGTGTCATGCTCCATCCAAAGGCTGGTACCGCAAACGCAGAGACCCAAACCAGAAAGACACCAGTGCAGAAAGACCGGCAGAGAGACAAGAGAATAAAAACCAGAGGACAGGAACGAGTGAACAGCTGTCCTCCTCTAACTTACAGGAAGTGACAGCTGTAAAGATGGAAAATAATGATGGAGGACAGAAGGACACAAATACCAAAGCTGAGACAGAAAAATGTCCAAACTCCAACAACAACCAGACAAATGGACACATCAAAGATGGAGATACAGAAAATGGACATGCCCAAGACAGAGACAGGAATGAATCAGACTCCACATCTGCTTTGCTTACCCAAAACACTGGTATCTATCTATCTATCTATCTATCTATCTATCTATCTATCTATCTATCTATCTATCTATCTATCTATCTATCTATCTATCTATCTATCTATCTATCTATCTGTCTGTCTGTCTGTCTGTCTAACTTGTGTCTACTTGTGTTAATGTACAGTGCTTGCAAAAGTTGTATGCAGGTGTAGAAAAGTGGTGTCAATTGAAATTGAGACGATTTTAAAAATGTTTATTTATTTTTGTCAATTAACCGAATGGAAAGTAAATGAACAGATGAGAATCCAAATCACAAAAGTATTTGGCGTGTTTAGCTGTTAGTTTTTACACTTGCAAAGTCACAAAATCCAGGACTTTGAATGATCAGAATCAGGTGTGTGATAAACCAATTCTACTCAGCAGGTTCTGATGATCATCAATTTCATCTGTAGATTGAAACCCAGTGATGAAGTGAAACAAAAACAGTTGTGTAGGAGCTTCAAACTGGGTGAGGAACCAAACTCTGCTACTAAGGTGAGGTTGTGAAAGACACTTTTATATCACAGGTCCTACACCATTTGAAGACTGAGCACAGAAACAAGACACAAGGGAGGTCTACTACATCAGCATGGTCGTTTACAGATGCTTTGATCCCCCAAGGAATCTTAATGCAGTATATGAAAGACACATCATGCCATCAGCAAAGAACTGGAGGAAAGTAGTGGGACCCAGATATACTCAGCTACTCATGAAAAAGTGACCTTCATGGAAGAATTGCAGCCAAAAGTCCAAGGCTCTAACATGGAAATGAGGCTCGGTGATGAATGCAGAGGAACTGGGGGCAAGAAAATGGCAGCAGGAGCTCTGGACTGATGAGTGAAATATTTGCTGTAGCAGGAAGCAGGATGTTTGCTGAAGGTCTGGACAGTGGTACAATAATGAGTGTTTGCAGAAAACAGTGAAGCACGGTGGCGGTTTGAGCTGCATTTCTGTAGATGGGGTTGGAGATGTGGTCTGGATTAATAGTCCTCAATGATGAAAAATACAGCCAGATACTTCTCCATCATGCAGCATAAAATTATTAGAAATTCAAATTAGAATACAAGCATGAAATTTACGAAAATAACAGAGGAGTAAAAATCGACAAGCAAAGAGAAAATTTCATCCCAATGTTTACTGCTGTTATTTTCTTAGATTTAAAGGAAATAAAAAATAGTTTAAAGTAAACAAAGAATTTTACACATGTACAAGAAACGAAGGTATAAGATTTCATACCTTCTGTATAAGTTGAATGACAGGTGTCTCGTCCAATGATCAGTAAGTGTTTCATTCACACACAATACCTCCCTTTTCCGCTTTGTCGGAATTGTTCTTTTGTTTTCTGATTTGTTGGTGTTTTTTAATTTGTTCATTTGTTTTCTGATTTGTTAATGTGTCACTTCTCAGCCACCGTAGGTCATTCACACAAATACTTACTTTGAGAGATTTTAAGAAAAGTACAGGCTTTTGCAAGAAATCCAAAGTGTTGTGTTGTTTGTACACATTGTTTAGAGAAGTTACTGCTCTCAAAACAATACTTACTGCTTTACAAATATTAAGAATGATTTGAGAAACGCTCCAAAGCATCTGAGGGAAAAGTGTGTTTACTTGTCTGTGTGTGTCTCAGCCAACACTAGCTTTATATTTATCTGTGTTCTTGCCTACCTCAAATTCTGTCCAAGCCTCTGTCTGTCTCTATCTTCATCTAACTGTCTGTCCACCTGTCTGTCTCTCTCACACTGTAGATGATTAAATGATCAGTTCCTCTTTGCTTCTGTAGGGGGTAAAGCTGCTGAAGGAGGAGCTGCTAAAAGTGGAGCTTCAGGGGAAGGAGATGCTGCGGGTGGAGCTGCAGAGGTTGAAGCTTCAGCGGGAGGGGCTGCGGAGGGTGGAGCTACTGGGGGTGGAGCTTCAGGGGGAGTAGCTGCTGGTGGAGAAGCTGCTGGGGGTGGAGCTGTACAGAGTGGTGATGTGGAGAGACAGTTACCGGAGGCAGAGGATGGGGAAAGTGCAGAAGGTGCGACAGGTGACACTACTATTTTAAATACATTTCATATTGCAGAGTTACCATTACCCCATGTTCGTGCTAATGCTAAATGTAATGCTAGCTTCCTGCTTTTCCCAGGCAGCAGAAGGTCAAGAGGCTCAAGTGACCTGAAGTACCAGCAGGAAGAGGAAAGAGCCACAGGGATAGAGGGTCATTTAGAGGTCACTGAGGACAAGAAGGATGCAGAGCACTCCATTAACAAAAGCCGCTTTCGACGCTGTACTCTCCTTTGAGGCTCCACCCAGTCGCCAGCCTGTTTAATCATGTACCATGTGACAAAATCCTACCTTCACTGATAGAGAGAAGATCTCCCCAATACGGGATTATGATCAGAGATCGGTGGAGTGAAGAGACGACGATGAGGATCATGTTTAAAAACCACACTTAAAAGTCACTTTTGACATAGGTGATGAGACTGATGTGGATGAAACAAAAAATCAAAGTGCGAATTCTTTTCCTGTTTCAAACTCCAGCAGAGTTCAGCGGTGAAGATGTTCTTCCATCAGTAGATGAGGTCCTGCATGTAAAAGTAAAGATAAACAGCATGTCATTCACTGATAATGGAATAAAATATATAAACATTACATTGATTTTCTCTCTTTTTCATTCATATTTTAATGTTAAAATTCAGTTTGTTTATTTGTTTTGAGCTTTGAGTCAGTGTAGCAGACTGATGATATTAACTACATTAATGGGATGAACATCATCCAGAGGCAGACCAGGACGAAGTGGGAAGATCCGCAGAGGGAAGAGGGGCAGGAACAGTGATCACTGGAACCTCAGAATCATGTTTAACTACAGAGCGAGGGAGAAAGAGAGAGAAAGAGCGAGAGAGAGGGTTAGGGGTTAGGGTTAAGTCTCCACCGACTTCTTTATCAGGGACAAACTTACACTAGTAAAGAACATCTTTTTTATTTTTATCTCCACATTATCTGTCTAAAGCTGCTCTGAGACAATGTTCATTATTAAAAGTTCAATACAAATAAACATGAAATTGATTTGGAATTGAAATTATATCTGCTGCCTCTTGGTGAAATTATTCATAAACATGGGATTCGCTTCCATTGCTATGCTGATGACACACAGCTGTATATTTCAGCAAAGCCAGATGAGAGAGATCAGCTTAACAATGTTGAGGAGTGTGTAAAGGACATTAGACAGTGGATGCTTGATAACTTTCTTCTGCTCAACTCAGATAAGACAGAAGTACTTTTACTAGGACCACATGCAGCTAGAAGTAAACTTTCCGATTACGTAGCATCTCTGGATGGTGTTTCTGTTTCAGCATGTACGGCTGTCAAAGACCTTGGTGTGATTATTGACCCGAGTCTTTCCTTTGAGTCTCACGTGAATAATATCACCAGGATCGCCTTCTTTCACCTTAGAAATATTGCTAAGATTAGAAATATGATGTCGTTACAGGATGCAGAAAAACTAGTTGATGCTTTTGTTACATCTAGATAAGACTACTGTAACGCTTTACTGTCTGGGTGTTGGAGTAAGTGCAGAAATAAGCTTCAGTTAGTTCAGAATGCAGCAGCAAGGGTCCTCACTAGATCTAGAAAATATGACCACATCACCCTGTTTTAATCATCTACACTGCTCCCAATTACATCTCACACTGATTATAAAATACTACTACTGACGATAAAGCACTTAACGCTCTCACGCTGCAGTATCTGAGTGAACTTCTGTACCAGTATGATCCTCCACGCCTACTTAGATCAAAAGGTGCAGGCTATTTGTTGGTACCTCAAATAATGAAGACTCCAGCAGGGGGCAGATCTTTCTCTTATAAACCCCACAGTTATGGAACAACCTTCCAATCAGTGTTCGGGACTCAGACACAGTCTCAGTGTTCAAGTCGAGGCTGAACACATATTTATTTAGTGGAGTCTTTAGTCAGTAGGTGTTTGTGAGGTAAAGGAGCAGATCTGGAGGGATCATGGATATGGAGTGTTTGGTGAACTGGGATATTTGGATGCTGTCGTCTCCTCACTCTCACACGTTCACTCAGGTTTGTTGATGGTGGTGTGGTGGGTCGTCTCTTATCCTGTCACAATGTCACCCTGCAGCAGTGAGAAGATTCAGCTACAGAGGTCTGAATGAAGTGAACGCTGTATCCTGTGTGTTTAAGTCTCTCTGAGTAACAACACATTCTGTTTACTTCTCAGGCTTTATTTTCAAAAAGGTAGAAAATGACATTTATTTACAGTTTTCTTATTTGAAACAAGTCTTATCTGAAACAAGTCACACACACACACACACACACACACACACACACAATAAATTTTTTTTACAGAAACCAGTCATTCATTACCCAACTTATAACATTGTAGGTCTCCAAGGCTCCAGCTAATCACCAGGTTCTTGTCAGGTGAGCCTAACTGTGTGCTGTATCGTGGTGAAGGATGTTGAAGGAGGTCTCAGTTCCTCACCCTGGTCCTTCTCCTCTCTCTAATAAATCCTCGTTTACTCTGGTCACGGAGAACCTTGAGGTTTCTTCCTTGGTTCCTGAGTCACTGTTGTCAAAGCTAAACCTGAAGCTGGGTATCTGAACAGGTTGCTGGCCACTTTTTCTCGAGTCCCACACTAAACTTCCTGCTCTCTTCAGAACTTCCTTTTCCACCTGCTTTTCCTTGCCCAGCTCTGGATCTTGGCTTGGCTCCTCCTGAAGGGATCTGCACTCATCCAGATCTCCAGTGGAACCTCTGGCTCTGGAGATGACCATGTAGACATTGTCTCCAATGCTGAATCTACGTTTCTGTCTTGGCGACTGGTCCAGAGGCACCAGCACCTGTTTGAGGAGGTCGCTGCAGCTCTTGGAGCGTGTGAGCTCCTCCTCCTGCTGCTTCTTCTTCTTCTCGGCTGTACCAATGGCCCGGATCACGTCGCTATAGTCTTCACCTTTCTCTGACATGAACTTGAAGATATCCACGATGCTGGGTGCATGAGGCAGAGCTGCATTGTGCATCTGCTCCAGCTGTGCAGGAGAAAGCTTGTGACGCATCTGTCTGCGCTTCTTCAAGACTTTATGGGCCTCCACAACCATGTTAACATTCCAGCTGAAGAACAGAGAAAGCCATGCCAAGCCCATGTAGATCCACAACTCCACACAGAACCGGTATGGAGCCTTGTAGTTCCGCCTCGTGTTCACACCTGGAACAGGCAAAAACATCCACATTAAGCCTACATCACGCATGTCCATATCACGCATGTCTACATCTTGAGCACACCACGTCTTCACTACATCACGTGTTCGTCATAACATCACGTCTACACAATGATTACATCACATCTGCATTGAGTCTACAACACGACCACGTGTGTATATATATCCCTATCGAGAACACACACTCCTAAAAATCAGCTGTACCTTTTCCTCCAGTGACCAGGAGGGGCTTCAGCCAGTCAGCACGTAATAACTGCAACTGACTGACTGACTGACCCACACACACACACACCTGTACACACACACACCTGTACACACAGACCTCTTCATACACACCTGTACACACAGACCTCTTACACACCTGTACACACAGACCTCTTCATACACACCTGTACACACAGACCTCTTCATACACACCTGCACACAGACCTCTTCACACACACACCTGTACACACAGACCTCTTCACACACACACCTGTACACACAGACCTCCTCATACACACCTGTACACACAGACCTCTTCACACACACACCTGTACACACAGACCTCTTCATACACACCTGTACACAGACCTCTTCATACACACCTGTACACACAGACCTCTTCACACACCTGTACACACAGACCTCTTCATACACACCTGTACACACACACACACACACAGACCTCTTCTACACACCTGTACACACAGACCTCTTCGTACACACCTGTACACACACCTGTACACACACCTGTACACACACAGACCTCTTCATACACACCTGTACACACAGACCTCTTCACACACACACACACACCTGTACACACACACACCTGTACACACAGACCTCTTCATACACACCTGTACACACAGACCTCTTCATACACACACGTACACACAGACCTCTTCACACACACCTGTACACACAGACCTCTTCACACACACGTACACACACACCTGTACACAGACCTCTTCATACACACCTGTACACACAGACCTCTTCTATACACACCTGTACACACACACACACCTCTTCATACACACCTGTACACACAGACCTCTTCATACACACCCGTACACACAGACCTCTTCATACACACCTGTACACACAGACCTCTTCATACACACCTGTACACAGACCTCTTCATACACACCTGTACACACAGACCTCTTCATACACACCTGTACACAGACCTCTTCATACACACCTGTACACAGACCTCTTCACACACACCTGTACACACAGACCTCTTCATACACACCTGTACACACAGACCTCTTCATACACACCTGTACACACAGACCTCTTCATACACACCTGTACACACAGACCTCTTCATACACACCTGTACACACAGACCTCTTACACACCTGTACACACAGACCTCCTCATACACACACCTGTACACACAGACCTCCTCATACACACCTGTACACAGACCTCTTCAGACACACCTGTACAGACCTCTTCACACACCTGTACACAGACCTCTTCATACACACCTGTACACACACACCTGTACACACAGACCTCTTCGTACACACCTGTACACACAGACCTCTTCGTACACACACGTACACACAGACCTCTTCGTACACACCTGTACACACAGACCTCTTCATACACACCTGTACACACAGACCTCTTCACACACACCTGTACACAGACCTCTTCATACACACACCTGTACACACAGACCTCTTCATACACACCTGTACACACAGACCTCTTCATACACACCTGTACACACAGACCTCTTCACACACACCTGTACACACAGACCTCTTCATACACACCTGTACACACACACCTGTACACACAGACCTCTTCATACACACCTGTACACACAGACCTCTTCATACACACGTACACACAGACCTCTTCATACACACCTGCACACACAGACCTCTTCATACACACACCTGTACACAGACCTCTTCATACACCTGTACACACAGACCTCTTCATACACACCTGTACACAGACCTCTTCACACCTGTACACAGACCTCTTCACACCTGTACACACAGACCTCTTCTTACACACCTGTACACAGACCTCTTCACACACCTGTACACACAGACCTCTTCATACACACCTGTACACAGACCTCTTCATACACACATGTACACACAGACCTCTTCATACACACACGTACACACAGACCTCTTCATACACACCTGTACACACAGACCTCTTCATACACACCTGTACACACAGACCTCTTCATACACACCTGTACACACAGACCTCTTCACACACCTGTACACAGACCTCTTCACACACACCTGTACACACAGACCTCTTCACACACCTGTACACACCTGTACACAGACCTCTTACACACACCTGTACACACAGACCTCTTCATACACACACACACACACACACCTGTACACACAGACCTCTTCATACACACCTGTACACACAGACCTCTTCACACACACCTGTACACACAGACCTCTTCACACACACCTGTACACACAGACCTCTTCACACACCTGTACACAGACCTCTTCATACACACCTGTACACACAGACCTCTTCACACACACCTGTACACAGACCTCTTCACACACACCTGTACACACACACACACACACAGACCTCTTACACACACCTGTACACACAGACCTCTTCGTACACACCTGTACACACAGACCTCTTCACACACGTACACAGACCTCTTGTACACACAGACCTCTTCATACACACCTGTACACACAGACCTCTTCATACACACCTGTACACACACACCTCTTCATACACACACACACAGACCTCTTCATACACACCT
>NC_060906.1:26389125-26409125 GCF_014805685.1 Silurus meridionalis
CACAGAACTCTGGTCAGGGAGTTTGAGTCATCAGATAGAGTTTAGCCATTTATTGCGCAAGAATAACATTACACACAGGGTCATGTGTGCAAGGTAGTTTCTAGGAATGAAATAAAGAACCAACTGTTTAACACATTAGAAAACCATAACATGACATGCATGAACATTAGCCAACTGGTACAACAGACAACATACAGAAGAATTAGTCTTAACTCTAATAAGTAGCTGAGACAACATACTGCATATTGCACTGAATTATCAAGAAAGATGCTTAATACAATCAATAATGAACCATCACCGTAGTTACTTAACACCATTGTACAAATGTTACCGATGGAAAAACTAGTAACACGTTTAGCCCGAGCAACCGTACTAATGAGCAGCTATGCTACCGGCTAACCCGGCTATATAACAGGTGCATCAACACAGTTAAAATACAGATTATACATATTTAACATCCTGTAGCAAAATGAATATCACAACGTAGTCTCCTTTCTCTACGATTATAGAGGAACAGTGGAGCACACTTACAGCTTCACAAACTTTTCTTGCACTCTAACACGGCATCACCTGCAATGCATCGAGAGTGCCACTGCGCCTCGACTGCGCAATTTGTGCGCCGCTGCCTATGCTCAGTGCGCCCGTGTCTGAGAAGCCGCGCTCGAGATGCTGCGCATGCGCAACTAGCGCCGAAAAGAAGAGAATTCACAACAATGTCGTGTAGTTGAAAGGACCGTTTAGACACAAGAAGCTCTCTGAGTCCAGGGAGGTCATTTCCTGACACGTCCAGACGAGCCCCAAAGATGATTGGTTCCTTTAACAACCAATAGAGGGAGGACCCCCTGCTCACCCACTAGTGTTTAAAAAAAGTCCACACTTTTGAAAGAGAAAGAAGTCCGGCTGGAGGGTCCATGCAGGCGAGTTTATGCCACATGCAGGTCGCTGCCAGGTTGTTGGTTATGAGTGGGTCCTCAATAAGACATTTGCTATCATTACCCAGAAACACTCCAAGGTATTTTAGGCCACCTCTTTTCCAGGTTAGATCTCCTGGTAGCATGGGATAGCCTTTCTTCCATTCTCCCATCAACAATGCTTCACTCTTTTTCCAGTTCACTTTTGCAGAAGAGAAGCCTTGAAATTCTTAACAACACATTCTAGTCTTCTAACATCATCAAAATCAGAAATGAAAATCATTACGTCATCAGCATATGCAGCATAAGATGAAAAGGGTGTTTAAAGAGATAAAGAGATCATCCTCCAGTTGCTTATGTTCTAGAGGTTGCCTTTCTTGGGTATCAGCGAGATGACAGCTCTTCTCAGGCTGAGTGGCAGAGAGCCTTTTTTTAAGCTATCATTCAGAACTAGCAGAAGATCTTCACCAATTTCCGACCAAAAGGTTTTATAAAATTCAACAGGTAAACTGTCTACACATGGAGATTTCCCATTGTCCATGCTCATTAGTGCTGTATGTAGTTCTGTTAGTGATAGAATGTGTGAAAGGTTTGTGTTTGCATCTTCATTTAATTTAGGTGGGTCTCTAAAAAAGGTGTTGTTAGTAACCTCTTCATCTTCTTGCTCACATTTGTATAAATCCTTGTAAAATTCTACTGCTCTCTTGCGTATCTCATTGGGTTCTGTAAGTTCTTGCGGGCTCTTCCGCGGCTCTAGCGGGCTCTTTCGCATCGCTAGCGGGCTCTTCCAAGGCTCTAGTGGGCTCTTCCGCGGCTCTAGTGGGCTCTTCCGCGGCACTAGGGGGCTCTTCCGCAGTGCGAGCACCGGCGGTGTCAGACCCGGCCTCGACAGGCTTCGCCTGCTCATGATTTCCAGCATCGGTGGTGTTTTCAGATGTTGCGTAAACAGTATAATCAAATTCATCAAGTCTGATATTAAAGGACAAATCCAGCGTATCTGCATTGTTCTTCAGAACCATGTAAACCTGTCTTCAGAAAGACACAATAGGCTTTAAAAGCGGTGATTTACACCTGAGAGCAATTCTCCTGATAGGTGAGACCAATTTGCCAAAAAAAAGACAACTCTTTTGCCAGACTTTCATCTTTTAAAAAAGGGGGAACATTTGAGATGATGATTTTTTTAGACGGGCTGGAAAACAGGTACCAGGGAGTCGAGATTAATCCTTGTTTGAATCACTTCATTATCCTTTTCAATCGTGCTTCTACTATATCTCCTACTGCTAGAGCACACTCCTCTACCCTCACTTTACCCAACACTTACTACATCTTCTACTGCTAGAGCACACTCCTCTACCCTCACTTTACCCAACACCTACTACATCTCCTACTGCTAGAACACACTCCTCTGCAACTGGATCCTGGATTTCCTGACTGGGAGACCTCAGGCAGTCCGGATCAGGAACAGCATCTCCAGCACCACCACACTGAGCACTGGAGCCCCTCAGGGCTGTGTGCTCAGTCCACTGCTGTTCACTCTGCTGACTCACGTCTGTGCACCAACGCACAG
Source organism: Silurus meridionalis (assembly GCF_014805685.1). Classification (NCBI taxonomy): domain Eukaryota; kingdom Metazoa; phylum Chordata; class Actinopteri; order Siluriformes; family Siluridae; genus Silurus; species Silurus meridionalis. The sequence goes on from NC_060906.1 coordinate 26,391,604, forward strand.
CTCGAATCATATCATCAAGTTTGCTGATGACACGACCGTGGTGGGTCTAATCAGCAGGAACGATGAGTCAGCATATAGAGAAGAGGTGCAACGGTTAACTGCCTGGTGTGGAGCAAACAACCTGTCTCTGAACGTGGACAAAACGAAAGAGATGGTTGTGGACTTCAGGCGAGCACAGAGCGACCAATCTCCACTGATTATCGATGGATCCTCTGTGGAGATCGTCAAGAGCACCAAATTCCTTGGTGTTCATTTGGCGGACAACCTCACCTGGTCACTTAACACCAGCTCCATCACCAAGAAAGCCCAGCAGCGTCTCTACTTTCTGAGAAGGCTGAGGAAAGCCCATCTCCCTCTCCCCATCCTGACCATGTTCTACAGAGGGACCCTTGAGAGCATCCTGAGCAGCTGCATCACTGCCTGGTTTGGGAATTGCACCGTCTCGGATCGCAAGACCCTACAGAGGATAGTGAGGACAGCTGAGAAGATCATCGGAGTCTCTCTCCCCTCTATCATGGACATTTACACCACACGCTGCATCCGCATAGCACACAGCATTGTGGACGATCACACACACCCCTCACACACATACTTCACCCTCCTACCATCAGGAAAACGGTTCCGAAGCATTCGGGCCGCCACAACAAGACTGTGTAACAGTTTCTTTCCACAAGCCATCAGGCTTCTCAACACAAAGAACTGAACAGAACTCACACACACTCACTTACACACACACACACACACACACACACACACACACACACACACACACACACACACACACTCACTGTGTGTTACTGTTACTGAACTGTACAACCTGGACTAAACACAATCATCACTCATCTCGATCCACTCCTTCACCATTTATATATTTATTATTATTTATACTCGCACCTTATATTCAGTACAATGTTTACATGCTGTTTTTGCACCTTTTATACTGCAGTACAATGTTTACATGCTGTCTTTGCACCTCCTTGCTGCTGTTTTTTTGCACTACATTGCTCTGTTCTGTTGTACTTTCTCCTGGGTATAGTTTTTACATTCCTCCTCACACAGTACTGTATATTTAAGTATACAGTAGGTTTACTAGTCGGCGCTATACTTGGTTTTTGTCTTTTGTCTTGTCTTGTCTTGTGTTGTCTGTCTGCACTCTGTCTGTCTGTACTGTTCTTTTGTTTGCACTGTTTGCACCAGGCTGCACTCGATGCACTTTATGTTGTTTTGTTGTTTAGTGTAGCACCAGGGTTTCAGAGGAACGTTGTTTCGTTTTTACTGTGTACTGTGTACCACTGTGTATAGTAAAAATGACAATAAAAACCACTTGACTTGACCTACTACATCTCCTACTGCTAGAGCACACTCCTCTACCCTCACTTTACCAAACACCTACTACATCTCCTACTGCTAGAGCACACTCCTCTACTCTCACTTTACCCAACACCTACTACATCTCCTACTGCTAGAGCACACCTCTACCCTCACTTTACCCAACACCTACTACATCTCCTACTGCTAGAGCACACTCCTCTACTCTCACTTTACCCAACACCTACTACATCTCCTACTGCTAGAGCACACCTCTACCCTCACTTTACCCAACACCTACTACATCTCCTACTGCTAGAGCACACTCCTCTACCCTCACTTTACCCAACACCTACTACATCTCCTACTGCTAGAACACACTCCTCTACCTCACTTTACCAACACCTACTACATCTCCTACTGCTAGAGCACACCTCTACCCTCACTTTACACAACACCTACTACATCTCCTGCTGCTAGAACACACACCTCTACCCTCACTTTACACAACACCTACTACATCTCCTACTGCTAGAACACACCTCTACCCTCACTTTACACAACACCTACTACATCTCCTACTGCTAGAGCACACCTCTACTCTCACTTTACCCAACACCTACTACATCTCCTGCTGCTAGAGCACACTCCTCTACCTCACTTTACAACACCTACTACATCTCTACTGCTAGAGCACACTCCTCTACTCTCACTTTACCCAACACCTACATCTCCTACTGCTAGAACACACTCTACCCTCACTTTACAACACCTACTACATCTCTACTGCTAGAGCACACTCCTCTACCCTCACTTTACCCAACACCTACTACATCTCCTGCTGCTAGAGCACACTCCTCTACCCTCACTTTACACAACACCCACTACATCTCCTGCTGCTAGAGCACACTCCTCTACCCTCACTTTACCCAACACCTACATCTCCTACTGCTAGAGCACACTCCTCTACCCTCACTTTACCCAACACCTACTACATATCCTACTGCTAGAGCACACCTCTACCTCACTTTACCCAACACCTACATCTCCTACTGCTAGAGCACACTCCTCTACCTCACTTTACCCAACACCAACTACATCTCCTACTGCTAGAGCACACTCCTCTACCCTCACTTTACCCAACACCTACTACATCTCCTACTGCTAGAGCACACTCCTCTACCTCACTTTACCCAACACCTACTACATCTCCTACTGCTAGAGCACACCTCTACCCTCACTTTACAACACCTACTACATATCCTACTGCTAGAACACACACCTCTACCCTCACTTTACCCAACACCTACTACATCTCTACTGCTAGAACACACCTCTACCCTCACTTTACCCAACACCTACTACATATCCTACTGCTAGAGCACACTCCTCTACCCTCACTTTACACAACACCTACATCTCCTACTGCTAGAACACACCTCTACCCTCACTTTACCCAACACCTACTACATCTACTGCTAGAGCACACTCCTCTACTCTCACTTTACCCAACACCTACTACATCTCCTACTGCTAGAGCACACTCCTCTACCCTCACTTTACCCAACACCTACTACATCTCCTACTGCTAGAGCACACTCCTCTACCCTCACTTTACCCAACACCTACTACATCTCCTACTGCTAGAGCACACTCCTCTACCCTCACTTTACCCAACACCTACTACATCTCCTACTGCTAGAGCACACCTCTACCCTCACTTTACCCAACACCTACTACATCTCCTACTGCTAGAGCACACTCCTCTACCCTCACTTTACACAACACCCACTACATCTCCTACTGCTAGAACACACACCTCTACCTCACTTTACCCAACACCTACTACATCTCCTACTGCTAGAGCACACTCCTCTACCCTCACTTTACACAACACCCACTACATCTCCTACTGCTAGAACACACACCTCTACCCTCACTTTACCCAACACCTACTACATATCCTACTGCTAGAACACACTCTACCCTCACTTTACCCAACACCTACTACATATCCTACTGCTAGAGCACACCTCTACCCTCACTTTACCCAACACCTACTACATCTCCTACTGTTAGAGCACACTCCTCTACTCACTTTACCCAACACCTACTACATCTCCTACTGCTAGAGCACTCCTCTACCCTCACTTTACCCAGCACCTACTACATCTCCTACTGCTAGAGCACACTCCTCTACTCTCACTTTACCCAACACCTACTACATCTCCTACTGCTGAGCACACTCCTCTACCCTCACTTTACCCAACACCTACTACATCTCCTACTGCTAGAGCACACTCCTCTACTCTCACTTTACCCAACACCTACTACATCTCCTACTGCTAGAGCACACTCCTCTACCCTCACTTTACCCAACACCTACTACATCTCCTGCTGCTAGAGCACACTCCTCTACTCTCACTTTACCCAACACCTACTACATCTCCTACTGCTAGCACACTCCTCTACCCTCACTTTACCCAACACCTACTACATCTCCTACTGCTAGAGCACACTCCTCTACCCTCACTTTACCCAACACCTACTACATCTCCTACTGCTAGAGCACACTCCTCTACCCTCACTTTACACAACACCCACTACATCTCCTACTGCTAGAACACACACCTCTACCCTCACTTTACCCAACACCTACTACATCTCCTGCTAGAGCACACTCCTCTACTCACTTTACCCAACACCTACTACATCTCCTGCTAGAGCACACTCTACCCTCACTTTACCCAACACCTACTACATCTCCTACTGTTAGAGCACACTCCTCTACTCTCACTTTACCCAGCACCTACTACATCTCCTGCTAGAGCACACTCCTCTACCCTCACTTTACCCAACACCTACTACATCTCCTGCTGCTAGAGCACACTCCTCTACCCTCACTTTACCCAACACCTACTACATCTCCTACTGCTAGAGCACACCTCTACCCTCACTTTACCCAACACCTACTACATCTCCTACTGCTAGAGCACACTCCTCTACCCTCACTTTACACAACACCCACTACATCTCCTACTGCTAGAACACACCTCTACCCTCACTTTACCCAACACCTACTACATCTCCTACTGCTAGAGCACACTCCTCTACTCACTTTACCCAACACCTACTACATCTCCTACTGCTAGAACACACTCCTCTACCCTCACTTTACAACACCTACTACATATCCTACTGCTAGAACACACACCTCTACCCTCTCTTTACCCAACACCTACATCTCCTACTGCTAGAACACACTCCTCTACCTCACTTTACCCAACACCTACTACATCTCCTGCTGCTAGAGCACACCTCTACTCTCACTTTACCCAACACCTACTACATCTCCTACTGCTAGAGCACACTCCTCTACTCACTTTACCCAGCACCTACTACATCTCCTACTGCTAGAGCACACTCCTCTACTCACTTTACCCAACACCTACTACATCTCCTACTGCTAGAGCACACACCTCTACCCTCACTTTACCCAACACCTACTACATCTCTTACTGCTAGAGCACACTCCTCTACCCTCACTTTACAACACCTACTACATCTCCTACTGCTAGAGCACACACCTCTACCTCACTTTACCCAACACCTACTACATCTCCTACTGCTAGAGCACACTCCTCTACCCTCACTTTACCCAACACCTACTACATCTCCTACTGCTAGAGCACACTCCTCTACCCTCACTTTACCCAACACCTACTACATCTCCTACTGCTAGAGCACACCTCTACCCTCACTTTACCCAACACCTACTACATCTCCTACTGCTAGAGCACACTCTAGTCTTTCTGCTATTTCTTAAATAAGCACACAAAAACAACAAAACGAAGAAAATAATATGCAAAGGCGTGCAAGAAGTTAGAGAAAGAAAAAAGCACAACCGCACACGGTCGCCAATCACTCAAGCTCCGCTCACTCGCTCCCAGCATGCACTCAGAGAGAGAGAGAGTGTGTGTGTGTGTGTGTGTGAGAGAGAGAGTGTATGTGTGTGAGAGAGAGAGTGTGTGTGTGTGTGTGTGTGTGTGTGTGTGTGTGTGTGTGTGTGTGTGTGAGAGCGAGAGAGAGAGATTGTGAGTGTGTGTGCGTGTGTGTGTGTGTGAGAGAGAGAGAGAGAGAGAGAGAGAGTGTAAGTTTGTGTGTGTGTGTGTGTGTGTGTGTGTGTGTGTGTGTGTGTGTGTGTGTGTTACCACACTCAAGTGTCGGTGCAGTAAGGTTTGACTCAGGCGTTTTGCTCTGCTGCCAAAGAACGTTCCTAGTTCACTGATCCATGTGAGACACAGTGGAATTCCACATAGACCAAACACAATGCAGAAGACACGTCCACCCACTGTCTTCGGAGCAACCTGACCGTAACCTACACACACACACACACACACACACACACACACACACACACACACACACACACACAAAGAAGAAATTCAGGTTGTGAATATCTGATTTGTTTGGATTGTTGATTCTCTGTTCCATGGACCTGAAAATAAAAATAGCATGATATAAAAGTGTTCAGTAAAAAGTTCATAAATCTTTTCCTTTTGAATGATTAAAAAAGTCCTGATTTTAAGAAGAAAGAGCTTTTTAAAATGTTTATAGCTGCATGTTTCTCTAATTAAAAACAGAATGATGAAGACTGAAGGGACTGCAGCAGCAAAAGAAGGAATAAGAGGAGGAGGCAGCAAGGAAGGAACAGGAGGAAGAGGAGGAGGGGGTGGAAGAAGAAGAGGGGCAGAAGGAGGAGAAAAGGGAAGGAGAGAAGCAAGAGGAGGGATGAGGAAGAAGAGGTGGATGAGGTAGAGGAGGTAGTGGGGTAGAGGAGGTAAAGAAGGAAGTGGTGGGGGTAGAAGAGGTGGGGAGGAGGGGTGGAGGAAGTAGAGAAGGATGAGGAGGTAGAGGAGGTGGGGGAGGTAGAGGAGTAGGTGCAGAAGCAGGGTTGGACATAGAGGAGGTGTAGGAAGTGGAGAAGGTAGAGGGGTGGGGAGGTAGAGGAGAGGGAGGAGGAAGAGGGTGTAGAGGAGGAAGAGGCGGTGGAGGAGGAGGAACAGGAGGAGGAAGAGGGGTGGAGGAGGAGGAATAGGAGGAGGAAGAGGAGGTAGAGGAGAGGGAGGAGGAAGAGGAGGAGGAGGAGGAGGAGGAGGAACAGGAGGAAGAGGAGGAGGAGGAGGAATAGGAGGAGGTGGAGGAGGGGTGGAGGAGGGGTGGAGGAGGGGGTTAGAGCTAGAAAAGAGCTAGGAGGTAGAGCTAGGAGGTGAAGGAATTGGAGGAGGTAGAGGAGGTGGGGGAGGTAGAGGACAGGAGGAGGAAGAGGAGGAGGAGGAAAAGGGGTAGAGAAAGTAGAGGAGGATCAGGAGGTAGAGGGGAAGAGGAAGAGAAGAAAGAGGAGGAGGGAAAGGGTGAGGAAAAGGAGGAGTAGGAAGGAAAAGAAGGAGGAGGAGGAGGGAAGAAGGAGTAGTAGGTGGAGAAGGAAGACGAGGTGGAGGAGATTGAGGAGAAAGAGTAATGTAGTGTAATTCCTCTATGTGTTTGTGTGTGTGTGTGTGTGTGTGTGTGTGTGTGTGTGTGTGTGTGTGTGTGTGTGTTAGGAGAAAGTGTAATGTAGTGTAACCCCTCTGTGTGTGTGTGTGTGTGTGTGTGTGTGTGTGTGTGTGTTAGGGAGAAAGTGTAATGTAGTGTAACCCTTCTGTGTGTGTGTGTGTGTGTGTGTGTGTGTGTGTGTGTGTGTGTGTGTGTGTGTGTGTGTGTCTGTGTGTGTTAGGGAGAAAATGTAATCTAGTGTAACCTCTGTGTGTGTGTGTGTGTGTGTGTGTGTGTGTGTGTGTGTGTGTGTGTGTGTGTGTGTTACGGAGAAAGTGTAATGTAGTGTAACCCCTCTGTGTGTGTGTGTGTGTGTGTGTGTGTGTGTGTGTGTGTGTGTGTGTGTGTGTGTGTGTGTGTGTGTGTGTGTTAGGAGAAAATGTAATCTAGTGTAACCACCCTGTGTGTGTGTGTGTGTGTGTGGGAGAAAGTGTAATGTAGTGTAACCCCTCTGTGTGTGTGTGTGTGTGTGTGTGTGTGTGTGTGTGTGGAGAAAGTGTAATCTAGTGTAACCTCTGTGTGTGTGTGTGACAGAGAAAGTGTAATGTAGTGTAACCCCTCTGTGTGTGTGTGTGTGTGTGTGTGTGTGTGTGTGTGTGTGTGTGTTAGGGAGAAAATGTAATCTAATGTAACCCCTCTGTGTGTGTGTGTGTGTGTGTGTGTGTGTGTGTGGGAGAAAGTGTAATGTAGTGTAACCCCTCTGTGTGTGTGTGTGTGTGTGTGTGTGTGTGTGTGTGTGTGTGTGTGTGTGGGAGAAAGTGTAATGTAGTGTAACCTCTGTGTGTGTGTGTGTGTGTGTGTGTGTGTGTGTGTGTGTGTGTGTGTGTGTGTGTGTTAGGGAGAAAGTGTAATGTAGTGTAACCCCTCTGTGTGTGTGTGTGTGTGTGTGTGTGTGTGTGTGTGTGTGTGTGTGTGAGGGAGAAAGTGTAATATAGTGTAACCCATCTGTGTGTGTGTGTGTGTGTGTGTGTGTGTGTGTGTGTGTGTGTGTGTGTGTGAGAGTGTGTTAGGGAGAAAGTGTAATGTGTGTGTGTGTGTGTGTGTGTGTGTGTGTGTGTGTGTGTGTGTGAGAGAGGAGAAAGTGTAATGTAGTGTAACCCCTCTGTGTGTGTGTGTGTGTGTGTGTGTGTGTGTGTGTGTGTGTGTTAGGAGAAAGTGTAATGTGTAACCCATCTGTGTGTGTGTGTGAGTGTGTTAGGGAGAAAGTGTAATGCAGTGTAACCCCTCTGTGTGTGTGTGTGTGTGTGTGTGTGTGTGTGTGTGTGTTGTGTGTGTGTGTGAGGAGAAAGTGTAATGTAGTGTAACCCCTCTGTGTGTGTGTGTGTGTGTGTGTGTGTGTGTGTGTGTGTGTGTGTGTGTGTGTGTGTGTGTGTGTGTGTGTGTGTGTGTACCTATTGTGGTAATGATGGTGGCAGCAAAGATAATGGCGTTCGGCCATATCCAGGGGTTGTATTGTTTCTCTCCAGTGATGGAGACACCCTGACCTGCTGCTGTGGCCACAGTCTGTATACACACACACACACACACACACACACACACACACACACACACACACACACAAACATCAGTGACAGTGCACTTCATTTGACATTAGTAACATTAAGAGGTATAGCATTGTTTGGGTTTAGCAGTGTTCAGGTGTAACAGTGTTCAGGTGTAGCAGTGAGAGGTGTAACGGTGTTCAGGCGTAACAGTGAGAGGTGTAACAGTGATCAGGCATAACAGTGAGAGGTGTAACGATGTTCAGGCATAACAGTGAGAAGTGTAACAGTGTTCAGGCGTAACAGTGAGAGGTGTAACAGTGTTCAGGCGTAACAGTGAGAGGTGTAACTGTGTTCAGGTGTAGCAGTAAGAGCCGTAACAGTGTTCAGGTGTAGCAGTGAGAAGTGTAACAGTGTTCAGGCGTAGCAGTAAGAGGTGTAACAGTGTTCAGGCATAACAGTGAGAAGTGTAACAGTGTTCAGGCGTAACAGTGAGAGGTGTAACACTGATCAGGCATAACAGTGAGAAGTGTAACGGTGTTCAGGCGTAACAGTGAGAGGTGTAACACTGATCAGGCATAACAGTGAGAAGTGTAACGGTGTTCAGGCGTAACAGTGAGAGGTGTAACACTGATCAGGTGTAACAGTGAGAGGTGTAACAGTGTTCAGGCGTAGCAGCAAGAGGTGTAACGGTGTTCAGGCATAACAGTGAGAAGTGTAACAGTGTTCAGGCGTAACAGTGAGAGGTGTAACAGTGTTCAGGCGTAACAGTGAGAGGTGTAACTGTGTTCAGGCGTAGCAGTCAGAGCCGTAACAGTGTTCAGGTGTAGCAGTAAGAGGTGTAACAGTGTTAAGGCATAACAGTGAGAAGTGTAACAGTGATCAGGCATAACAGTGTTCAGGCATAACAGTGAGAGGTGTAACAGTGTTCAGGCGTAACTGTGAGAGGTGTAACACTGTTCAGGCGTAACAGTGAGAGGTGTAACAGTGTTCAGGTGTAACAGTGAGAGGTGTAACAGTGTTCAGGCGTAACAGTGAGAGGTGTAACCGTGTTCAGGCGTAGCAGTGAGAAGTGTAACCGTGTTCAGGCGTAACAGTGAGAGGTGTAACAGTGTTCAGGTGTAGCAGTGAGAGGTGTAACAGTGTTCAGGCGTAACAGTGAGAGGTGTAACAGTGTTCAGGCGTAACAGTGAGAGGTGTAACCGTGTTCAGGCGTAGCAGTGAGAAGTGTAACGGTGTTCAGGCGTAACAGTGAGAGGTGTAACAGTGTTCAGGTGTAACAGTGTTCAGGTGTAACAGTGAGAGGTGTAACAGTGTTCAGGCGTAACAGTGAGAGGTGTAACAGTGTTCAGGCGTAACAGTGAGAGGTGTAACCGTGTTCAGGCGTAGCAGTGAGAAGTGTATCAGTGTTCAGGCGTAACAGTGAGAGGTGTAACAGTGTTCAGGCGTAGCAGTGAGAGGTGTAACTGTGTTCAGGCGTAACAGTGAGAGGTGTAACAGTGTTCAGGCGTAGCAGTGAGAGGTGACAACTGTGTTTAGGCGTAACAGTGAGAGGTGTAACAGTGTTCAGGTGTAGCAGTGAGAGCCGTAACATTGTTCATGCGTAACAGTGAGAGGTGTAACAGTGTTCAGGTGTAGCAGTGAGAAGTGTAACAGTGTTCAGGCATAACAGTGAGAGGTGTAACAGTGTTCAGGTGTAGCAGTGAGAAGTGTAACAGTGTTCAGGCGTAACAGTGAGAGGTATAACAGTGTTCAGGCGTAGCAGTGAGAGCCGTAACAGTGTTCAGGCGTAGCAGTAAGAGCCTTAACAGTGTTCAGGCGTAACAGTGAGAAGTGTAACAGTGTTCAGGCGTAACAGTGAGAGGTGTAACAGTGTTCAGGTGTAGCAGTGAGAAGTGTAACAGTGTTCAGGTGTAGCAGTAAGAAGTGTAACAGTGTTCAGGTGTAGCAGTGAGAGGTGTAACAGTGTTCAGGTGTAGCAGTGAGAAGTGTAACAGTGTTCAGGTGTAGCAGTGAGAGGTGTAACCGTGTTCAGGCGTAACAGTGAGAGGTGTAACAGTGTTCAGGTGTAGCAGTGAGAGGTGTAACAGTGTTTTGGCATCTTTTAAAAGTGCGGTGTTAAAACACTAGTAGTTGCTCTTAGGTTTAATATTCTATTTACTGATAGTGCACTGAACCATACAGTGATCTGATATGCCTACTGGAAAAATAGAAATTTTTTAAAAATAAGTCAGTTGATCTGTAGATTCTTCTACAGTGTAAGAAACAGGAATAAATTGTGAGTAAAAAGCAGCAGCAGCACTAAGTGACGTGTTGTGGATTAAAATCCCCAACTCGTCCCGCTCCTTCACCCAGTCAGCAGCGTTACTGCTGTCGCTGTGGGTCTCCAGCAGCATAACAACATCCACACGCTTCTGTCTTATAAACTCATAAAGCTTTACTCTCCTTCAATAATCCCTCGCTCCGTTAATATTAACACTCACAACATGAAACCTGTTCATTAAAAAATTAAATAAAAGTAAAACAAACAAATGCTAAAAGAGCTAAAAATAAAACACCACACTATCAGTCTTCATCAGAGTTCTCCCTACTGACCTTCTTGATCAGCTTTTTTCATCTAAAGATTTCCTGATCAGTAAAAACTTCTTTTCTTCTAAAGTGCTTTATATCGTGAACACACTGTGTTAGAAAGGATTCCTATTTAGTTGTAATTCCATGCTTCACCACTAGAGGCAGATATACAGCTTACCAAGCAATGACAAGCTATCTGTGACATCACAGTGCACCGTCCTCCACCAAGAGTATAAAAGACCAGAACACGGAGCTGCTGCATGCAGTCTGCATCACGCAACCTACTGAACAGCAGCTAGCAGAAGACAGCAAGAATCACCTCATATGCAATCAATTCTATACTCAGTAAAGTAAAGTGTTCTGAATCCTGTATCGTGTTTTTACTGACGCTGGGGCGAGTACAATCCACTGATCAGCGCATACCAGTTAGTGAGAATCCTTATATGGTCCTTCGAGTAAGATAAGAAAACCCCTCTAACATTGGTCCTTCGAGCTAGACAGGAAAACTTCCTAACATTGGTCCTTCGAGCCGGATAAGCGTGCTTACCACAGAAGAAGGATGTCAGAACAACCCTCCGGCGAAGCCGCGCCCACGACGCAGAACTCAGCCCCATCCCATCTTAGAGACTATGAGGTGAAATACTTTGCACAGCGCTCACACGAACAAGAGGAGGAAACGCAGCGAAACACAACGAGAGATGAATCTCGTGTTTTAACCCCAGATGATAGTGATTCTCCTCCCTCTAGTTCATATGCTGATGACATCGACACAATTACGGGAGCTACTAGCGCCACCATTCGGATGTTATCACACAGCTATTTGAAAGTGATGAAGAGGAAGAGCCTTCTTCACATGAGGAAGAGGCTGCCCTTTCACCCGTTAGACATAAGTCAAAGAGAAAGAGTCAATCAAAGAGTCATGACATGGAGAAGATAGTTAGGCAACTGTATGAAAATCAAGTGGCCTTTCAGGAGGAACTCCGAGAACTTAAGGTCCTTGTCAAGGACATACGGAATCTATCCAGAACCGCAGGCAGCTCAGCTAGTTCCTCGACCACAGCGGGTCATAGAGACTCCAGTCCCTTTGCCCAGAACTATCTTTAAATCACCCAAGGCAGTGGTGCCAGAGCCTTATACTCCACAACCTAGTCCCCGCAGATCCCAAGTGCCCCCTAGTAAAAGTCCCTTAAAGTCAGAAGTAGATACATATGCCCATCTACATAATCCACAATATCCTCCCTTGACGGGGCGGCTTCAGAGTGCCACATCTCTGGACACGTCTTATAGGGGCCCGCACCCAACAATTCCAGATTTCACCAGTCCTGACCCCAGAGAATTCACTCATATAAAGTTAGCCCTTGATAATATCCTCCCTCCAGATGCAAATGAACTCTTTAAGTATCAGATTCTCTTAGGACACCTCAAATTTAAAGAGGCTCGCCTAATTGCAGACTCATTTCTGAATTCCCCTCAGCCATACACAGACACTATGACTATGCTTAATAGCCAATTCGGACTACCTTTCCAGTTAGCCCTAGCTAAGATAGCAGAAGTCATGGATGCCCCTAATGTACAGACAGGAGATACGACTAGTTTCAAACTGTTTGCCCTCGAAATTCAGGCCCTCGTTGGTCTCCTGAACTCATTAGGTCCAAAGGGAGAAAGCGAACTAAGTTGCGCCTCACATGCAGCCCGCTTACTCACTAAGTTACCCCCGGATATGCGCGCCACATTCAAACGACACCTGCCCAATCAAGATTCCTACACTCTACCGGATCTGGCAGAGTGGCTCAGGATTGAATCGGTGTCAAGACTCTGCAATCGAATCAGGAAAAGATCAGATAAGTAGAATGTCGCGCCCAAACCAGGCCCAGGGCGAAGCATAAACACGCTTCTGTCCTGCATGGAGCTGACCGACCTCCAGAGACGATCACCGAGTGCCGACGCCTCGCATCAGTCCAAGCCAGCACGGGGATCTGAACAGAGCAGACCTCTGTGCCCATATTGTAACAGTGCCGAACATTATTTAAGCCAGTGTACCACTTTCCAGGCATTTAGTACAGAGCAGATGATCAAATGGATCAAAGACAACAAGCGTTGTTGGAAATGTGGGCGATCACACTTAGCCAAAGACTGTACCTTAAAGAAGCCCTGTCGTTTATGCAGTGGGAAACATCTTCAAATCCTTCATGAGGTGAACAGCCAACCTCAAAAGGAGAGTACCTGTTTAGTGAGTTCCACGAACAAAACCCTGTATCTAGACAGGCCACAAGGTTCCAAGCGCGTCCTGCTGAAAGTGATTCCTGTTGTATTACAACACAACAATCGAGCCCTGAACACTTATGCAGTACTCGATGATGGATCCGAAAGGACTATGTTACTCCCAGCTGCAGTTAAGAAACTAGGGTTACAAGGACAGAAGGAAGATCTAATATTAAGAACTATTCGACAAGATATGAGGAAACTAAATGGAGCAGCAGTTTCCTTTAGAATACGTTCTATATCAAAGCCCCAAAAGAGTTATTGGATCCAGAATGCCTTTACCTCTGAGCACTTAGGTTTAGCTGAACATTCGTATCCCATTGCAACACTCCAGCAGAGATACCAACATCTAAAGGACATTCCTTTACAGCCCATAGATAAAGTACAACCCTCCTTTTGATAGGAGCAGACCATCCCACCTTATAACACCTGTTGAGCCTATACGCCTAGGGCCCCCAGGAGGTCCCGCAGCTATTAAAACTAGATTAGGCTGGACACTACAAGGTCCAACGCGCTTTCTGCAGCAGCAGATACAGCCTCAACAATGCTTACATATCTCTATCACTCCCCAAATGGAAGAACTTTCCCGAAATGTAGAGAGACTCTGGCAAAGCGATACCATTCCCCACAGAAATGAGAAATTAGTCACACGATCAAAGCAGGATCAAATGGCAATAGATTTATTACAAACTAGAACAACTAGAGTGATGGTAGATGGAGTGAATCGTTATGCAACCCCCCTTTTAAGGAAAGCTAATATGCCGCAATTCTGTACAACTAAGGACTCCGTTATGCCCAATTTAAGAAGTATAGAGCGACGGTTGGCAAAGGATCCTGAAAAGGCAGTAGCATATAACGAAGAGATTAAGAAACTAGAGAAGTGCGGCTATGTAGTCAAACTCACACCTGACTCTGTAAACACCGGAGAAGAGTCATGGTTTATTCCACATCATATGGTACAACATAATGGAAAGAATAGAGTAGTGTTCAACTGTTCTTTTGAACATGTAGGCCAGAATCTGAATAATTACCTCCTTGCTGGACCTACACTTAGCCCTTCCTCTTAGGAGTGCTGTTGCGCTTTAGGAACATTCTGTAGCAATAAGTGGCGATATTAAGGGTATGTTTCATCAGGTCCGCCTACTGCCTGAGGACAAATCACTCCTTCGCTTTGTATGGCGTGACCTTCAAACCAATAACCTTCCCAGCATTTATGAGTGGCAAGTACTACCTTTGGCACAACTTGTAGCCCCTGTTGTGCCATCTATGCTTTGCAACGCCATGTTCTCGATAACACTCAACCTAACGATATTCTCAGATCGACAGTAGAAAGGAATTTTACGTAGACAATTGTCTTAAAAGCTTAATGACCGCAGATGATGCCAAGCAAGTAGTGGATGGGTTATGTGGCCTTCTTGCCAATGGTGGATTTGAGATTAGACAATGGGCCTGTAATATCCCAAGAGTCGTTAATCATCTCCCCAAAGAGGCCCGTTCAGATAGCATTGAGCTTTGGTTATCACATGACAAGACCGATCCCCATGAATCCACTCTTGGACTGAGATGGAATTATAACTTAGATATACTCGGTTACAAACACCGCCCAACACCTAAAACCACACCCACTATGCGACACATCTATAGGATAGTAGCAAGACAGTACGACCCCTTGGGATTCATCCTTCCATTCACCACCCGCGCCAAAATTCTAATTCAGCAGTTGTGGAACAAACAGAGGGGTTGGGATGATCCCATGTTGCCCACAGACTTGGTGAAAGCCTGGTGTGAATGGGAGAATGAACTACCCATTCTTTCTCAGGTCACACTTCCCCGATGTTATGTTACACCAGATATGGATAGGCCCAATACCACAAAACAAATTCATATCTTCTGTGATGCTTCAGAGCAAGCATACGGTGCCGTAGCATACCTGAGAACTGAAGATCAAGAAGGTAGAATACAGCTTGCTTTTCTGATTGGCAGATCCAAAATTGCCCCTAAACGTAAACAAACCATTCCTAGACTAGAGCTATGTGCAGCCCTAATCGGTGCCCAACTATCGGCTGCTTGAAAATGAACTCACTCTTAAGATCAGCCGAGTGATCTTATGGTCAGATTCAACTACAGTTCTTTCATGGCTAAGATCTGAATCTTGCAGTTTTAAAGTTTTGTAGGCACTAGAATAGCAGAAATCCAAGATCTAACTGAGTCACATGATTGGCGATATGTAGATACAGCCAGAAACCCAGCCGATGATCTAACAAAGGGCGTAGCTTAGTAGAACTTGTTACACCTAACAGGTGGAGTTTAGGTCCACCCTTTTTACTTAAAGCAGAATCAGAGTGGCCAACCCTGCCACCTCTTAAGACCCCTGAAGATAAAGTGGAAAGGAGAGCTAGTATATTCTGTGGTGTCACCCAAACATTAAAGCCCTTAGACCCTAGTAAGTACCACTCTTGGAAAGATCTTGTTGAAGCCATAGTTCAACAACATCCAAGTGACTTAGATCAATCTAGTATACCTACAGCTAAGGACTATGTGACAGCAGAACATCTCCTCTTCCGCAATATTCAACAAGATAGTTTCCCAGAAGAATACGAGCAACTAAGCTCTGGTAAGCCCGTATCCCCTACAAGTAGATTACTCACTTTAGCCCCAGAATTCGATAAAGCCAGTCAGCTTATACGGGTAGGAGGACGCCTACGTCGTGCTGAAGGCTTAGAACTCCAAACAGTTCACCCTATTGTCCTAGACCCTCATCATCAAGCCACCAAATTACTCATTCAAGACTATGATAGTAAGCTATGTCACCCAGGACCAGAACGAGTATTTGCTGAAATGAGGAGAAGTGTCTGGATACTAAGAGGTCGTGAAGCAATTCGAAAATCACAACATAACTGTATGGAGTGTCGTAAGTGGAAGGCTAAACCTGAGAACCCTAAGATGGCTGATCTTCCTCCAGCACGCTTGAGACTTCATAAACCACCCTTTTATAGTACTGGTATGGATTGTTTTGGACCTTTCCAAACCAAAATAGGCAGGCGTTTAGAGAAAAGATGGGGAATAATCTTTAAGTGTCTTACAACTCGATGTGTACACATTGAGCTTCTCACAGCTATAGACACAGATTCTTTCCTCATGGCTCTGAGGAGATTTATAGCACGTAGAGGCACCCCCTCAGAACTGATATCTGACCAAGGCACTAACTTCCAGGGTGGACAGAGAGTTAAAAGATGCTTTAAAGAATTGCAGCCAAGAACTTCAACGGCATCTTGCCAAACAGAAGATCGAATTCCGATTTAACCCACCTAATGCCCCTCACTTTGGTGGCAGCTGGGAAAGGAGATCCGATCTCTTAAAATGCCCTCCGTACAGTAGTAGGTGCACAAACAGTTACAGAAGAAGTTCTTCAAACAGTACTTATTGAAATAGAAGGAATCCTTAATAGCAAACCTTTAGGTTATGTCTCCTCAATGTAGCAGATTTAGACCCAATCACCCCAAATCTTCTGCTCATGGGGCGGCTAGACAGCTCTTTACCTCAAGTGATATACCCTGCCGATGAACTCATAGGACGACGTAGATGGAGACAAAGTCAAGTTCTCACTGATCACTTTTGGTCAAGCTTCGTGAGACACTACTTACCCAATCTCCAGCTACGCCACAAATGGTATGGAGAAACTAAAACTCTGACAGTTGGGTCTGTCGTCATGATTGTCGATCCCCAGTTACCACGAGCCCTTTGGTTGATCGGGAGAGTGTCAAAGACATTCCTGGAGCAGATGGACAAGTTAGGTCTGCAGAGGTCAACGTTAAAGGTCGATTATACACACGGCCAGTTACCCGACTCATTAATCTACCAGAGATAGCAGTTGAAGACGACACCAAGATCAAATCGGCAGACTTTTAGCTAAGATTTAGAAGCAAATATGCTATGCATATTTGGGGGCGGCAGTGTTAGAAAGGATTCCTATTTAGTTGTAATTCCATGCTTCACCACTAGAGGCAGATATACAGCTTACTAAGCAATGACAAGCTATCTGTGACATCACAGTACACCGTCCTCCACCAAGAGTATAAAAGACCAGAACACGGAGCTGCAGCAAGCAGTCTGCATCACGCAACCTACTGAACAGCAGCTAGCAGAAGACAGCAAGAATCACCTCATATGCAATCAATTCTATACTCAGTAAAGTAAAGTGTTCTGAATCCTGTATCGTGTTTTTACTGACGCGCTGGGGCGAGTACAATCCACTGATCAGCGCATACCAGTTAGTGAGAATCCTTATATGGTCCTTCGAGTAAG
>NC_060906.1:26419125-26506625 GCF_014805685.1 Silurus meridionalis
GGATCATGGGTAATTCTGGAACAAAATATCCTAAACCAGATCCTGAGGAAGCCCCTCGGGATTGGATGAATCGTTGTGGTCTCACCTTTTATACTACCCCCTGGCTAGACAATTTAGCAGGGTGGACTGAACCACAACCTCAATTTCTGACTTATCCTTGTGGTGGTACCTTTAAGTCTGAATACCTGAAAAAAAACTCCTGAAATATCAGCTCACCGACCGTAGTAACACACAGATATTTTCCTGCAACATCGTTTTGTTTTTATGCGAAAAAAAAATGATGTTGTGGTTTCTGTTGCACCTATTGTGCCTGATGTGGCCTCTATTATCGCTTTAAATCCATGCAATCATACACACTTCTCGGTGATTGACGAGTTCCTGTAGAAGAGCAGACGCAGCCTCTTTTTGCCTTCATGCACAGGGGGCGCCAATATACTTGGACACGTCTGCCACAAGGACTCTGTTGTCTTACAGTCTGCAGATGATCTCCTGATCTCCACAGTCTCCGAGGACCTCTGTGAACAAGCCTCCCTGTGCCTCCTGCATCATCTGGCAAGAAAAGGATTCAAGGTATCCAAAACCAAACTTCAGTTTTGTAGAACCACTGTGAAATACCTAGGGTTTGAACTCTCTCAAGGCAGCAAAAGTCAAGTCAAGTCAAGTTTATTTGTATAGCGCTTTTCACAACAGACATTGTCCCAAAGCAGCTTTACACAAATCAACAGTTAAGGTGAATGGTGTGTGTTTATCCCTGATGAGCAAGCCGTGGCGACTGTGGCAAGGAAAAACTCCCTTAGATGTTATGAGGAAGAAACCTTGAGAGGAACCAGACTCAAAAGGGGAACCCATCCTCATCTGGGTGACATCAAGAGTTTGATCATAAATCTTTCAACAATACAGAACACTGGAGAGTGAGAACTAACATGAGCACTGGAGTATAAGATTATAAGTGATGTTCTTTCTGCAGTCTTATACAGTCTATATGGTTAGTAGCTCCGAGTTTTATAAGCTCAGCATTTGTGATCATCGCAGATCCAGCATCAGCTTCTCCATGCCAGAGTCTTTAACACTCCAGGAGGTCCAATGTCAAAACTCCACACATGTAGCGGGATGCAAATGTCACTGGTACGTCTCTAGATGGTTCGGGATGTTTGCGAGTTCGGCATCTACTTCTTCAAAGGTCCGTAATCATCATGAGGTGGGAGGTGACTGGAGCTGGCCAAACCTCAGGGTGTCTCGGGATGGGGAGAGAAAGAGAAGCAGTGGAGAGGAATTAGCGTAGCTGCTGTTCATGATATTAACAGCACAAGTTGATAACGTGCATGTGATCAGATGTTCTGGAGCACAAGGTTATGATGTGATGTGTGTTATGTGTAGGCTTTGCTAAAAAGATATGTTTTTAATCTACACTTAAACTGGGAGAGTGTGTCTGAGCCCCGAACACTGTCAGGAAGACTATTCCAGAGTTTAGGAGCTAAATGTGAAAATGCTCTACCACCTTTAGTGGACTTTGCTATTCTAGGAACTACTAGAAGCCCAGAGTTTTGAGATCTCAGGGAGCATGATGGATTGTAGCGAGTTAAAAGACTGGAGAGATACATGGGAGCCAAACCATTTAGTGCTTTATAAGTAAGAAGCAGTAGTTTGTAGTCTATTCGAAACTTAACAGGAAGCCAATGTAGGGACGATAGGATTGGGGTTATGTGATCATATTTTCTTGACCTTGTAAGAACTCTGGCTGCTGCATTCTGGACTAACTGAAGCTTGTTTATTAATGACGCAGGACATCCACCTAGTAATGCATTACAGTAGTCTATTCTGGAGGTCATAAACGCATGGACGAGCTTCTCTGCATCGGATATAGACAACATGTTTCTTAACTTAGAAATATTTCTAAGGTGAAAGAAGCTGTTTTTGTAACTTGGTTGATGTGATATTTGAAAGATAAGTTGCTGTCTAAAATAACTCCCAGGTCTTTTACCGTTGAACTAGTGGTTACAGAACATCCGGCTAAATGCAGGGTGAGATGCTGGAGCTTCTGTATTCTAGTTTTTGGGCCGATTAACAAAATCTCAGTCTTATCAGAATTTAAAAGTAGAAAGTTATGGGTCATCCAATCTCTTATTTCCTTAACACACACAGTTATCCGAGTTAATTGAGCTGTATCGCCTGGTTTAGATGAAATATATAGCTGAGTATCATCAGCATAACAATGGAAGCTAATTCCATGCCTTCTAATAATATTTCCTAACGGAAACATGTACAGTATTGTTTAAAATAATAGCAGTACAATGTGACTAACCAGAATAATCCAGGTTTTTAGTATATTTTTTATTGCTATGTGGCAAACAAGTTACCAGTAGGTGCAGTAGATTCTCAGAAAACAAACAAGACCCAGCATTCATGATATGCACGCTCGTAAGGCTGTGCAGTTGGGCAATTAGTTGAAAGGGGTGTGTTAAAAAAAAATAGCAGTGTGGCATTCAATCACTGAGGTCATCAATTTTGTAAAAAAACAGGTGTGAATCAGGTGGCCCCTATTTAAGGATGAAGCCAGCACTTGTTGAACATGAACTCTGTTAAAAAAAAGGCATGTGCAGAAGAGGTTACAATTTGCCAAAGAACACATCAACTGGCCTAAAGAGAAATGGAGAAACATTTTGTGGACTGATGAGAGTAAAATTGTTCTTTTTCAAGCCACAGTACACAGTGAAGACAGTGAAGCATGGTAGTGCAAGCATCATGATATGGGCATGTTTCTCCTACTATGGTGTTGGGCCTATTTATCGCATACCAGGGATCATGGATCAGTCTGCATATGTCAAAATACTTGAAGAGGTCGTGTTTCCTTATGCTGAAGAGGACATGCCCTTGAAATGGTTGTTTCAACAAGACAATGACCCCAAACACACTAGTAAACGAGCAAAGTCTTGGTTCCAAACCAACAAAATTAATGTTTTGGAGCGGCCAGCCCAATCCCCAGGCCTTAATCCAATTGAGAACTTGTGGGGTGATATAAAAAATGCTGTTTGTGACGCAAAACCAAGAAATGTAAATGAATTGTGGAATGTTGTTAAAGAATCATGGAGTGGAATAACAGCTGAGACGTGCCACAAGTTGGTTGACTCCATGCCACACAGATGTGAAGCAGTTTTAAAAAACTGTGGTCATACAACTAAATATTAGTTTAGTGATTCACATGATTGCTAAATCCTATAAACAAAAATGTTTGTACAAAATAGTTTTGAGTTTGTACAGTCAACGGCATACACTGCTATTTTTTTTAACACACCCCTTTCAACTAATTGCCCAATTGCACAGCCTTAAGAGCGTGCATATTATGAATGCTGGGTCTTGTTTGTTTTCTGAGAATCTACTGCACCAACTGGTAACTTGTTTGCCACGTAGCAATAAAAAATATACTAAAAACCTGGATTATTCTGGTTAGTCACATTGTACTGCTATTATTTTGAACAAAACTGTATATTGTGAAGAGCAGGGGTCCTAGAACTGAACCCTGCGGCACGCCATAATTTACTTGCATTAGCCTGGATAGCTCTCCATTTAAGTCTACGAAATGGTAACGATCGGACAGGTAGGATTTAAACCAGCTTAATGCCTGTCCCTGAATGCCGATGTAATTTTGTAAGCGATCTAGGAGGAGATCATGGTCTATAGTGTCGAATGCAGCACTAACATCTAGTAGAACCAACAGCGAAATGAAGCCTTGGTCTGAAGCTAAAAACAGGTCATTAGTGATTTTAACTAGAGCAGTTTCTGTGCTATGATGGGGCCTAAAACCTGACTGAAATTCTTCGAAGATATTGTTCTCTTGCAGGTAGGAACAGAACTGGGCAGCGACAATCTTTTCTAAAATCTTAGACATAAATGGGAGATTTGAAATTGGTCTGTAATTCGATAGCGTGTTTGGATCCAGATTAGGTTTTTTAATGAGGGGCTTAAAAACTGCTAACTTGAGGGATTTAGGGACATGTCCTAACGATAGTGAAGAGTTAATAATATTCAGAAGAGGTCTGTCTGTAGCTGAGCATACTGTCTTTATACGCAATTCTAAATAACTCCAATTTAGTTTCCTCCATTTTCTCTCCAGATTACGGGCTCTTCTCTTGAGGGCACGCGTATGACTATGATACCAAGGTGCAGGTGCTTGTTCTCTAACCTTTTTTAACCGGATGGGGGCAACGGTGTCTAATGTGCTAGTGAGGATAAGGTCTATGTTGTTAACCATTTCATCAAGATTATTAGCATTTATGGGTTTAGTGAGAAATTGAGATAAATCAGGCAGGTTATTTATGAATCTGTCCATAGTGGTCGGAACAATAATCCTACCAGGTCGATAACGTGGTGCAACACGGCTAATCTGCTCTACCGGTAGTGTGTACAGTATAAGGTAATAGTCTGTGATGTCATCACTCTGAGGTAAAATATCTATATCAGTGACGTCTGCTCCGTGGGATATTATTAAGTCTAGTGTGTGATTAAAGCGATGAGTTGGTCTGGTGACGTTTTGTTTAACCCCAAAAGAGTTTAATAAGTCAACAAATGATAATCCTAGAGCATCATTTGCATCATCTACATGAATATTAAAATCTCCTACAAGCAGCACTTTATCAAAATTGATCAAGAGATCTGATAGAAAACAAGCAAACTCTTGAAGAAAATCAGCGTAGGGTCCTGGGGGTCTGTACACGGTGACCAGAGCGAGTTTTTTATGTATGTCTGAAAGTGCTATTTCAGACATACTATTTTAAGAACGAGCACTTCAAATGATTTAAAGCTGAATCCTAATCTCTGACTAACATTAAGAGAGGCACTATAAATGGTAGCTACACCTCCCCTATGACCAGTTTGATGGGGCTCATGCTTATAAACATATCCTGACGGTGTCGACTCGTTTAGACCCATATAATCACCTGGTTTAATCCAGGTCTCAGTGAGACAGAGTGCATCGAAATTATTATCTGTGATCATCTCATTTATAATCAGTGCTTTGGGTGCAAGTGATCTAATGTTTAAAAGACCAAACTTTAGAACTTTTTGGTGTTTGTTTATCTGGCATTTTTCAGTTTTAACTGCAAAATGATTATTTCTGGATCTTGTGTATTTAATTCTTGGTTTTACTACACGAGGAATAGATACGGTTTCTATAAACTGGGCTGTGTGTGAACTTGTAACTATTTGGTCTGTAGTATGCGTGTTCTTATAGTTGAAGATTTCCTGATGTCTTACCAGTCAGATGGTGTGAAGTATCCTAGAGATGTTATCTGATAGCACTGCTGCTCCAACTCTGCTGGGGTGCAGGCCATCAGGGCGGAAGAACCTAGGACGCTCCCAGAAACAGTTCCAGTTATTAACAAAGAGAAGTTTATGTTCTCGACACCATGACTGTAACCAGTCAATGGGAAGAGGTCCTGACACTATGATCCTCGTTGTGGGCGATGTGCTGCGTACCGTCTCCACCAGGATCCTGAAGTCCCTCTTTAAGATCTCCGTTTGCCTCAGCCTGGTGTCGTTCGTTCCGGCATGAAGAACAACCGCTCCGAAGTTCTCCTTCAGGAATGCGGTTACCTGCGCAGCAACATCGAGAACACGAGCACCAGGAAAACAGCGAGTGTGCACCTTACCTTTAGCTCCGGTAGCGCGGACATGCCGGACGATGGAATCTCCGAGAATCACAGTGTCGCGTTCTGTCTCGCGGAGAGGGGCGAAGCGGTTCTCGAAGGCCCGTAGTGGTGTCGGGGGAGACGTCTTCGCCCGGGGCTTGGCTTGTCTCTTCCGCCGCTGCCGCATCCAGGGTCCGTGTTGCACCTTTGCCGGAGTTGTAGGTGCGCTGGGTCTGGGCAGAGAAACGCGCGGAGTTGAGGTGCTGGGAGCGTTAGGTTCAACCCGGGAATTTACCTGGGAACGAGTTCTTTATCGAACGAGTCCTCACCTGTGCTCAAAGTCAGACACACAGCCGGCATAGTGCTCATAATCACGAACAGAGTTAAGATACACAAAATATGATAAAGTGAGAGACAATGAATATAGTGGAAGTTGAGTTTAACTGACTACAGGAACAAGTCAGGAAGACAAAAACAATTTAGGATTATTAAAAGAGAAAAACACAAACAAACAAATACAAACACGGAACTCGCGGCAAACAAGTCAAAAAGTCGTGTACAGGTCGTTCTTAACACAAGGCGTCCCTCCACAAAGCATGCCCTCATGGCTTTCCTGGGACTGATTAATTACTGCCGTCCATGGATACCTGACTGCTCTTTCCATGACAAACGTCTCAGCTCTGCGATCTCACACAACGATCCTTTGCAGCACCCGTTAACGTGGACACCTGAGATGAATGAGGCGTATGAGGCTTTGCGGTCAGCTCTGTGTTCAGCTCACACTCTCGGACTTCCAAACTATCATAAGGTTTTTCAACTTTATGCGTGTGAACAGGACGGAACTGCCTCTGCTGTCTCATCCTTTGATCTTGCATTCTCCACATCAGGTGAAACAGGTCCTTCAGAACTTACACACAACACATGTTTTTAATGTGCGTGTTCGCTTCGCTTGAGTTCAATACGGTATTTTTAAGACTTAAATGATCTTGCCCCTACTGGGAAACTTTGTGGTATATTTATCTCACGCACATGCGCATGTATACGAAAATACGAAAATACCGTATTGAACTCAAGCGAACACATAAAAAAAAAAAAAAAACAACACAAACAAAGTCTGTGTTTTCTGTCATTATGTTGGTGTGTGACATTTACAATAAATCTGGCTGAGCAAAGGTGTGTGTGTGTGTGTGTGTGTGTGTGTGTGTGTGTGTGTGTGTGTAGGAAGGAATGGGTGATGTTCATGTGTGCCCATGTGTATGATGTGGCTCTTTGCGGTAACACAGTAAAAAATGTGGTTCTCGGTCTCTGACTGGTTGGCCACCCCTGCAGTAATATATGAAAACAGTGTAATATAGATAATTGCCATTAAGAAATGTTATATTAGGGCAAAAGACATGTCTTAAACATTTTAGAATGTTTAACAACTTAAAGAACAATAAGATGATACTAGAGAACAAATAACATCACCCATTAAATATAAATCTGTCAGCTTTAAAATAAAAAAAACTTCACATGGCCAAAACCAATGTATGAAAATGTATTCCAATAGATCAAAACTCTTGTTTTCTATAAAGTGTCCTCAAAACAAAATTTGTTTTATGCAAAAAAAAAAAAAAGTCTAGATCACTTCTGCAATGCAAAATAAGTATTGTCTTAATGTAATGTTACAGATTTATCTTAATACTGATTTCACAGTTTCATCTAAGTTTTATTTTCAAAGTAACGATTGTAGAGCAGCAGGAGTAGTTTCTTAAAACGCTGGTCTGTGAGACAGTTTCTTTTTGGGGTGAGGATTAGACTTCCAATACTAAACAGCCTCTCAACCGGCGCACTGGATGGTGTTGCTGTGTTGGCTTTTAAGAATATCTTAAAAATCCTGGGGAAATCATGTAAATTTTCCATATCAGTCAATTTCAGGTATTCACAAATCTCCATGTCCACAGTAATTGCTTGTTCGTCGTGTGCATTCTCCTCCTCAGCGAAGAAGTCATGTTTTATGATCTTTGCTTTCAGGAGACTGCAGTGGCTATTTCTGTGGTATCTCAATGGTGAGAGCACGACACTGTGCTGCCAGAATCATCTTGATGTTGTCTTTTCTTGTTTCATCCCTCAGCCACCGCAGCTTAAATTTTGGCAGGGTTACAGCAGCAAGCAAAGCTTCATCACTGTCACAGGATGGAGCTAAACCCTGTCTTAATAGCCTGCAAGAGAATTTTAGAATTTTTTTTTTTAGAGCTGCTTTACAGCAAATTTAATGTTCTTTGCATCATTAAATCATTATTTTCCTGTTATCCCTGTGAAGCTGCTTTGGGACAATCTATATTGTGTAAAGTGTTATAGAAATTTAAGTAACTTGACATGAAATAAAACTACAATAATAATAATAATATTAATAAGACTATTGAATATTGATTACCTGAGCTATGAGATTGAGGTCGAGGATAAGGTCAGCCATCATAGGAGAGAGGCCATCTTTCAGTGCCAAGATTTTGGCCATCAGGATTTCAAGGGTAGGTTGAAGGGTGCCATAGAAACAATAATCTTCACCTTGAAGTATATCCAATGCCATACAGACAGGCTTCAGAACCTTGCATTATTCTTTAAGGAACTGATACTTTTTCTCCGTAATGCATCTGATGTCCAGGCGAGTGCAAAGTTGATTGAGGTCCACTAAAGGCATGTCTGTGACTCTGCTAAGCGCATTATGAAATGTGTTTCACCTTGTAGGGACCAGCAACTTTCTTTTGCTGAATTCCTCCAGGCTTCCTTATGCCACAGTTGATCGACTAACTTTTGACCACAAAGACTTTCCAGTCACACTGTACACCACTTTGCAATTTGCCTTCGCCGTCAAAAATGTAACTATGTCGTTCGTACATATAAGGTTAAGGGTGTGGGCTGCACACCAGTGATGTGGAGGGAGAACATACCTTTCACTGTCATCTCGTAAAACTTTGTGCAACTCAGTAAATATGACCTCGTCCTCGTCATTCTCTGCTTCATCATCTGCTTAAAACATTCTAAATGCTTTTACAAAGTTCGCGCCTTTGTTAGTGACCGTGGCAGTTTATCTTCCCACAAAGAGCAAATGAGCTGTGAATTTGCTCTCTATCTCCGCTGCGATGGCATCGTACGTGTGTCTCCCACGAAATCGTCTGCAGGCGATTGCAGCTTTTTGGCGATGCAGAGTAACAGGATCGATCCAGTGTACAGTAATGCCCAAAAAACTTTTATTCTGAGCAGTCCATAGATCTGCAGTGGTGGAAACATATTCAAAGTCGGCAAAAGTTTTCTTTAGTTCTGTCTCCATTTCCATATATGCCTTGTCCAAAAAGTTTGTGAAGGTTTTGCGATCGGGCAGCACACCCCCCGGCCTTGTCCCTGTCACAGAGATTTTGCTGATGATATTACTAAATGTGCGTGCCTCCACAGTGGACAGTGGCTGCATCTCCTCAACAATAAAAGCAGCAACCAATTTGTTGAGTTCAGTTTGACTAACTGTTTTACCTGTTGGTGAACGTGAACTGAAATTAAGCCTTTGTTGTTTAGCTTGAGGCGGGGTGCAGGTTTCATTTGGCTCTCTCTCTTCCAAATTTGTAGTGCTGTGCTTTGCATGCAGATGTTTTTTTTTTATTTGAAGTGGTATTTTTTGCCGTTGACAAAAGCTTTTCACCAACACATAATTTACACTTAACAATTATTCCCTTCTCCTTTTACTCGAATATTTCAAAATGATGTGAATACTTTCATCACAGTAATGTAATGCTCTGGTTTGCCATCTCCGCTTCAGACTAGATTCTGTTCCCGCAGCTCATATGTACGAGTGTGCGATTCTACGAGATTACGTTCATTTTAATTCAGTATTTTTTTTTATGCAAAATAATTAAACTGAAAAGTAACTCGCATTACTTTTTAATAAAAGTAACTCAGATATTAATGTGTAAATTTATAAAGTAACGCACTACTTTACTCATTACTCCAGAAAAGTAATATTATTACATAACGCACGTTACTTGTAACACGTTACCCCCAACACTGTGCACGACACCACACATGATTGCTGCTCTGAGTTTATTCACTCCACTAGTATATGCCCAGATATGTCTTCTACTCCTTTAGACAGGGGTGAGTCACGTTTTTGTGGACGGCTCATGTTAGAAGCCATATGTTCAATTTTCTGTGTGGTTACTCTGTCTGTTCCTTACCTGATGTCACTGTTGAAGCTTACTCTTTGTCTTTTTCTTCTGCACAGGCCGCTGAACTTTTCACCTTGACTCGTGCATTTGTCCTTTCTGAAGGAAAAGATGTCACAATCTACACTGACTCCCGATGGCCTTTGGTACAGTGCAGATGGTCGCCTATGCCTTCCGTCTCACTGTGTTTCTTTTCTCGTGCGCGAGTTTCACGGTGTTACATATCGCGCACGAAGGGGGTTGAGGGAAGATATGAACCGATTTTTTTTTATAGCTAACTTAAACTGCATGATAGACTCGATTTTAACTAGGTGTCTGATCTGTGCCCAGAATAACATCACTAAGGGCGCAGCGAAACACGAATGCCTTCCACTACCCACTGCTCCATTCTCTGAATAGCAGATTGACTTCACTCACATGCCTCCCTGTGGGCCATTTAAGTGTCTCCTGGTGATGGTAGACAAATTCTCAAGGTGGGTTGAAGCTTTTCCTTGTCAACGAGAAAATGCTAAGGTCGTCACACGTATCCTAAATTATACCAAGATATGGTGTTCCTCACGTGATTGATTCAGACAAAGGAACACCATTCACTGCAAAGGTAACGCAGGACTTATGTAAATATCTATCCCTGTCATGGTGTTTCCATATTCCCTATCACACTCAGTCCTCGGTATCGTAGAGAGAACTAACCGGCGGACATTCACCAGAACTACGAACACACACTACAGTAACCACATTAAGGTACGTCATTTCTCTGCTATGGCAAACATCCAGTTCATACAGTGTGTGAAGTGTGACATGTTTAGTCAGTCTTTCTCCGTTGTTAGCGATAATTTTATCTGTGAGAAGTGTAAGCTAGTTTGCTCTTTGACGGAGAAGATCTTAGCATTAGAGGAGTGCATCCAGAGTCTAGAGAGAAGTAGTGAGTGTGAGAGCAGTCCAGGTTCTGCAGGGGAAAGTCTGGATGCCCTAGGTGAATATTCCCCCGACTCCGGCATTAAAGCCCTTGCAGCGGGGCGAATGGGTGACGACTCGGCGGCATACTCGCAAAGCCAAAGCTAACGCTAAGGCTTGCCCACGGGAGCCATTCCTCTCCGCTTCAAGTGTCCAACAGGTTTGTTAGGGCGGGACGGTATCCATCCCACCCGGGAAGGTGCTGCTCTCATTTCTTGTAGTATAGGTAATAGTCTCAGAACAGCACTAGTTAATAAGTGACTGTCTAGAGCCAAGGCCAGGGAGCAAACAGACAGGCTAAACCGACCATCTGCTAGCTGCACAGAGTCGTCACTCAGGATCCACCAAATTGAGACTGTGTCTGTCCCCCGAGCAAAACCAAAATATAGGAATTATCAGAAAGTCTGTTTAAGTAACCTGATTAACATTAAATTAAATAGGACTGAACGCACAGCCAGCACCTCTGATCTAAAAATAGGATTGTTGAATATTAGATCTCTCACGCCAAAAGCGCTGACTATAAACGAAATTATTACCGACCAGGAGTTTAATATAATGTGTTTGACAGAAACTTGGATTAAATCGAATGAATATGTAGCATTAAATGAGGCGAGTCCTCCTGGGTATAGTTACATACAACAACCCCATCTAAATGGCAGAGGAGGCGGAGTCGCAGCTATTTATAATAATAATCTAAACGTCACACAAAAGACTAAACAAAAATGTAAAACATTTGAAGTTCTTTACACCAACATAAAATATTCAGTGTCCAAAAGCAGGTCAAGTCAGTTAATTCCACTAATTATTATTTATAGACCCCCAGGGGGCCTACTCTGATTTTCTGATAGAATTTGCAGATTTCATCACAAATTTAGCAACTTCTTTACACAAAGCATTAATTATTGGTGACTTTAATATTAATTTTGATAATCAGGAAAACTCCTTAAGAGCAGCAGTTGTGTCCATTCTAGAGTCAGTTGGAAATAATCAGAATGTTATAGGACCCACTCATAGTGGTGGACACACTCTCGATTTGTTGTTAACATTTGGATTAAAAAAAAAAATTTAGTCATAATTCCACAGTCTGAAGCTATTTCAGACCATTATCTAATCTCTTTTAAAATCTGCCTCAGTCATTGCATTTCTACCTCACCACGTTACTGTGTTAAGCGTACTTTCACGTCAGCTACAGCAGCGCGCTAACCCTAACCCTAACCCTAGATTTTTATTCAGCACGGTAGCAAAATTAACAGGGAATAAAAGCACTACACTAACATGCACACCATCAATAGGTAGTAATGATTTCATGAATTTTTTAAATAATAAAATTAAAAACATCAGGCAAGAAATCCAGACAGTTAATATAAATCCAAATTATTTTACAAGTAACCCTGTAGACAGCAGTGTAATTATAGCAACAATCAACTACAAAGCTTCACTCCTATTCATGAGAATGACTTAATTTCATTAATCTCCTCATCAAAATCATCAACCCGCATTCTCGATCCCTTGCCTACAAGTTTCTTCAAACAGATAGCTCCAGAGGTAATCAAACCTGTTTTAAAAATAATTAACTCTTCCATTAGCACTGGTTATGTACCTAAATCCTTCAAACTGGCAGTTATCCACCCCCTTATTAAGAAACCTGACCTTGACCCATGTCAGTTGTCCAACTACAGACCAATATCAAATCTCCCCTTTATATCCAAAATTTTTGAAAAGGTTGTAGCACAGCAGTTATGCTCACACCTACTTATGAATAACATTTTTGAACTGTATCAGTCAGGATTTCGGCCTCATCATAGCACAGAGACGGCGCTAGTTAAGGTGGTAAATGACCTGTTATTGGCCTCTGATCAGGGTTTTGTCTCCTTACTTGTTTTGCCTTAGTGCAGCTTTTGACACCATTGATCACACTATACTACTTGCTAGACTTGAGAACGTTGTTGGAATAAAGGGAACAGCTCTCTCTTGGCTCAGGTCTTATTTGACTGATCGCTATCAGTTTGTTGATGTAAATGGTGAGTTCTCCACACTCTATGAGGTAAAGTTTGGTGTTCCTCAAGGATCTGTCTTAGGCCCACTGCTTTTCTCTTTATATATGCTGCCTCTTGGTGAAATTATTCATAAACATGGGATTCGCTTCCATTGCTATGCTGATGACACACAGCTGTATATTTCAGCAAAGCCAGATGAGAGAGATCAGCTTAACAATGTTGAGGAGTGTGTAAAGGACATTAGACAGTGGATGCTTGATAACTTTCTTCTGCTCAACTCAGATAAGACGGAAGTACTTTTACTAGGACCACATGCAGCTAGAAGTAAACTTTCCGATTACGTAGCATCTCTGGATGGTGTTTCTGTTTCAGCATGTACGGCTGTCAAAGACCTTGGTGTGATTATTGACCCGAGTCTTTCCTTTGAGTCTCACGTGAATAATATCACCAGGATTGCCTTCTTTCACCTTAGAAATATTGCTAAAATTAGAAATATGATGTCGTTACAGGATGCAGAAAAACTAGTTCATACTTTTGTTACTTCTAGATTAGACTACTGTAACGCTTTACTGTCTGGGTGTGTGAGTAAGTACATAAATAAGCTTCAGTTAGTTCAGAATGCAGCAGCAAGGGTCCTCACTAGATCTAGGAAATATGACCACATCACTCCTGTTTTAATTAGTCTACACTGGCTCCCAATCAAATCTCGCATTGATTATAAAATATTACTACTGACGTATAAAGCACTTAACGGTCTCGCACCGCAGTATCTGAGTGAACTTCTGTACCAGTATGATCCTCCACGCCTACTTAGATCAAAAGGTGCTGGCTATCTGTTGGTTCCTCAAATAAAGAAGACTACAGCAGGGGGCAGATCTTTCTCTTATAAAGCCCCACAGTTATGGAACAGCCTTCCAATCAGTGTTCGGGACTCAGACACAGTCTCAGTGTTCAAGTCGAAGGTTGAAAACGTATTTATTCAGTCAAGCCTTTGATCAGTAGATTTTTTTTGTTTTTGGTAAAGGCTCAGATCTGGAGGGATCATGGATATAGAGCGTTTGGTAAACTGGTATATTTGTATGCTGTTGTCCCCTCACATTCACACGTTCACTCAGGTTTGTTGACGGTGGTGTGGTGGGTCGTCTCTTATCCCAGAGATCCCACATGTCTGTGTTACCTTCTGGTTCTCCCTTTTAGTTATGCTGCCATAGCGAGTCTTGCTGGAGTCCAAACTGGACAGTGACATTAACTTTCATACAACAATAAGGACACTTAATAATCCATATCCATCTCTTCCTGTCACCCTCTCTCTCTCTCTCTCTCTCTCTCTCTCTCTCTCTCTCTCTCTCTCTCTCTCTCGGTCGAGTTAAACATGCTCCTGAGGCTCCAGTGACCACTGTTCCTGCCCCTCTCCCCTCCGTGGATCTTCCCACTTTGTCCAGGCCTGCCTCTGGATAGTGTTCTCTTCGACTGGAGACCACTCTGTGCAGCTTGGGACGGTTTCTCATCAACACCTTGGGTGGTTCCATGAAATTCCGGAGTAAGAACGGGCGCTTTGAGGATGGACTGGACTGTAGTTAATGTCAACAGTCTGCTACACTGACTCAGGATACAGTTTGCTTCTGATCATCATCACTGTACCCCGCAACATTGTATATCTGCTTCAAATGGACATTCGGTGCAACCCAGATGAGGATGGGTTCCCTCTTGAGTCTGGTTCCTCTCAAGGTTTCTTCCTTTTGCCATCTCAGGAAGTTTTTTCTTGCCACAGTTGCTCATCAGGGGGAAACTTACTTACAAAAACATATTTACGTTTAATCACCACATTATCTGTGTAAAGCTGCTTTGAGACAATGTTCATTGTTAAAAGTGCTATACAAATAAAAATGAATTGAATTGAATTGAATAACCGGACGCTTAAGGATAAACTGACTAAGGCCATGCAAGCTACGGATAAAAAAAAATTGGGTAGACTTACTACCCACAGTCCTTGCCGAAATGAGAATGACTCCGAGAAAAGACGTCCACCTATCACCACACAAAATTATTTTTGGGCGACCATTTCCAACGCCCTGGAGAAAAGGTAAACCAGCAATAGGTACAGCTGATCTGGATGTGCACATCGCCGAGTATTCTGCTGCCCTGATTGATACACTGTCAAAACATTTTGAACTGATCTCTAAATCTATACCTGTTATTTCTCTGACACCAACCCATCCCTTCCGGGTGGGAGTTGCTGTTCTAATTAAATCTCTAAAACCCAGGCGATTGGGTGAATGCAAATATGAGGGGCCAGCACTAATAGTCGAGATCACACGCACATGTGTATTAACTGACCCTTTTCCACAGTGGATTCATGCTACCAGAATCAAGAAATGTCCCACTGGAAGTGATCCCTCTTAATTGTGTGTACATGTACCCTGTGTATCACTTTTTTGCTTTATGTTACTGAAGCATAGCCTTTTGACATCCCTATAAGTTCTCTAGGAGGCGTGTATCGGTTCCTGTTCCCCTCTGTCATCATCTATCGCGGTCCAGTGACAACTCCTCAGACCCTTCTGTGCCGACTCTTCGGACATCCTCACAACTGCAGGACGTGTCAAGGAAAGCTGCGAGGAGCGGAACAACAACCTCTCATCAATCAAGGGAAGTAACACAACCAGTGACCGGTATGGTTGTCTTTCTCATCAGTCTTGGGGCTGGGATACCCACCCAGGCTCACCCACACGACAACACCTTTTGGCAATACGCACACACGCAAAAAAAAATCCACGACCACTTCCAGGACAGTGGAGACACCCGGCACATGTGGCAGGGCATCCAGGCAATCACAAACTACAAGAAACTTCACCTGCTTATGACTGTGACACTGTCCTCCCAGATGTGCTGAACGACTTCTATCCCCGTTTTGAGGTACAGAACAACGTGAAGGCGATAAAGACCACCCCTCCTCCCAGTGACCAGGTGCTCTGTCTAACCACAGCTGAAGTGAGGAAAACTCACTTCAGCAGAATTAACCCACAGAAGTCTGCTAGACCAGACAACATTCCTGGCAGAGTGCTCAGGGAATGTGCAGAACAGCTAGCGGATGTTGTTACAGACATCTTAAACATCTCCCTGGGCAGCAAACTTGTTCCTACATGCCTCAAGACAACAACCATCGTTCCTGTGCCGAAGATGTCTACTGTCTCCTGCCTCAATGACTATCATCCCATCACACTAACACCCATTGTGATGAAGTGCTTCGAGAGGCTCATCATGAGGCACATTAAGACCCAGCTTCCACCTGCACTGGACCCCATGCAGTTTGTGTATCGTCCAACCCGCTCCACGGACGATGCCATCTCCACAACCCTCCATTTGGCCCTCACCCACCTGAACAACAAGGACACGTAAGTACGAATGCTGTTCATTGACTTCAGCTCAGCATTCAACACAATCATCCCTCAGCACCTGATTGAGAAGTTAAGCCTTCTGGACCTGAACACCTCCCTCTGCACCTGGATCCTGGACTTCCTGACTGGGAGACCTCAGTCAGTCCGGATCGGGAACAGCATCTCCAGCACCACCACACTGAGCACTGTGGCCCCCCAGGGCTGTGTGCTCAGCCCGCTGCTGTTTACTCTGCTGACTCACGACTGTGTAGCAATGCACAGCTCGAACCACATTGTCAAGTTTGCCGATGGCACAACCGTGGTGGGTTTCATCAGCAAGAACGATGAGTCAGCGTACAGAGAGGAGGTGCAACATTTAACAGCCTGGTGTGGAGCAACAACCTCTCTGAACATTGACAAAACCAAAGAGATGGTTGTGGACTTCAGGAGAGCACAGAGCGACCAATCTCCACTGATTATTGATGGATCCTCAGTGGAGATCGTCAAGACCACCAAATTCCTTGGTGTTCATCTGGCGGACAACCTCACCTGGTCACTCATCACCAGCTCCATCACTAAGAAAGCCCAGCAGCGTCTCTACTTCCTGAGAAGGCTGAGGAAAGCTAATCTCACTCCCCCCATCCAAGACCCTACAGAGGATAGTGAGGACAGCTGAGGAGATCATCGGAGTCTCTCTCCCCTCCATCATGGACATATACACCACACGCTGCATTGGCAAAGCCAACAGCATTGTGGACGACCACACACACCCCTTACACACACACACACACACACACACACACACACACACACACCTCACACACCCCTCACACACACACTCTTCACCATCCTGCCATCAGGAAAGCGGTTCCAAAGCATTTGGGCCTCACATCTAGACTGTGTAACAGCTTTTTCCCGCAAGCCATCAGGCTCCTCAACACAACTGAACTGGGACACACACACACACACACACACACACAAATGTGTGTTACTGAACTGTACAACCTGAACTTAACAAGTCAAGTCAAGTCAAGTTTATTTGTATAGCGCTTTTCACAACAGACATTGTCCCAAAGCAGCTTTACACAAATCAACAGTTAAGGTGAATGGTGTGTGTTTATCCCTGTGGCAAGGAAAAACTCCCTTAGATGTTATGAGGAAGAAACCTTGAGAGAAACCAGACTCAAAAGGGGAACCCATCCTCATTTGGGTGACATCAAGAGTTTGATCATAAATCTTTCAGCAATACAGAACACTGGAGAGTGAGAACTAACATGAGCACTGGAGTATAAGATTATAAGTAATGTTCTTTCTACAGTCTTAAACAGTCTATATGGTTAGTAGCTCCTAGTTTTATGAGCTCAACATTTAATCAGAGTGTACAGCAGCTTTACTGGTCGGAGCTGTCTTGGGTTATTTGTCTTGTCTTGTGTTGTCTGTCTATACTGTTTTTTGTCTGCACTGTTTGCACTCGATGCACTTTATGTAGTTTGTGTTGTGTTGTAGCTCCTTGTTGTTTATTGTAGCACCAGGGTTCTGGAGAAACGTTGTCTTGTAGTTCACCCCAGTCTTCATCTTCAGGGATAAACACAAATTGTTCACCTTAAATTTTGTAAAGCTGCTTTGAGTCAGTGTCTGTTGACTGAGGAAGGATAAAAAGATCCCAGCTGATCCCCTTCACCCAACACACAACCTGTTCCACAGACTACCCCCAGGCGGACGCTACTCCAAAACCAAAAGGCTAAAGAATAGTTTTTATCCTTTTATCCTTTTTTTTTTTTTTATTAAAGAATACCTCATGCTGATGTCATATTTGTAAATATTCATATAATTCATTTACTATATATATATATACAGTGAGGAAAATAAGTATTTGAAAACCCTGCTATTTTGAAAGTTCTCCCACTTAGAAATCATGGAGGGGTCTGAAATTGTCATCGTAGGTGCATGTCCACTGTGAGAGACATAATCTAAAAAAAAAATCCAGAAATCACAATATATGATTTTTAAACTATTTATTTGTATGATACAGCTGCAAATAAGTATTTGAACACCTGTCTATCAGCTAGAATTCTGACCCTCAAAGACCTGTTAGTCTGCCTTTAAAATGTCCACCTCCACTACATTTATTATCCTAAATTAGATGCACCTGTTTGAGGTCGTTAGCTGCATAAAGACACCTGTCCACCCCATACAATCAGTAAGAATCCAACTACTAACATGGCCAAGACCAAAGAGCTGTCCAAAGACACTAGAGACAAAATTGTACACCTCCACAAGGCTGGAAAGGGCTACGGGAAATTGCCAAGCAGCTTGGTGAAAAAGGTCCACTGTTGGAGCAATCATTAGAAAATGGAAGAAGCTAAACATGACTGTCAATCTCCCTCGGACTGGGGCTCCATGCAAGATCTCACCTCGTGGGGTCTCAATGATCCAAAGGAAGGTGAGAAATCAGCCCAGAACTACAGGAGGAGCTGGTCAATGACCTGAAAAGAGCTGGGACCACCGTTTCCAAGGTTACTGTTGGTAATACACTAAGACGTCATGGTTTGAAATCATGCATGGAACGGAAGGTTCCCCTGCTTAAACCAGCACATGTCCAGGCACGTCTTAAGTTTGCCAATGACCATTTGGATGATCCAGAGGAGTCATGGGAGAAAGTCATGTGGTCAGATGAGACCAAAATATAACTTTTGGGTCATAATTCCACTAAACGTGTTTGGAGGAAGAAGAATGATGAGTACCATCCAAGAACACCATCCCTACTGTGAAGCATGGGGGTGGTAGCATCATGCTTTGGGGGTGTTTTTCTGCACATGGGACAGGGCGACTGCACTGTATTTAGGAGAGGATGACCGGGGTCATGTATTGTGAGATTTTGTGGAACAACCTCCTTCCCTCAGTTAGAGCACTGAAGATGGGTCGAGGCTGGGTCTTCCAACATGACAATGACCCGAAGCACACAGCCAGGATAACCAAGGAGTGGCTCTGTAAGAAGCATATCAAGGTTCTGGCGTGGCCTAGCCAGTCTCAGACCTAAACCCAATAGAGAATCTTTGAAGGAACTCCGTGTTTCTCAGCGACAGGCCAGAAACCTGACTGATCTAGAGAAGATCTGTGTGGAGGAGTGGGCCAAAATCCCTCCTGCAGTGTGTGCAAACCTGGTGAAAAACTACAGGAAACGTTTGACCTCTGTAATTGCAAACAAAGGCTCCTGTACCAAATATTAACATTGACTTTCTCAGGTGTTCAAATATTTATTTGCAGCTGTATCATACAAATAAATAGTTTAAAAATCATACATTGTGATTTCTGGATGTTTTTTTTTTAGATTATGTCTCTCACAGTGGACATGCACCTACGATGACAATTTCAGACCCCTCCATGATTTCTAAGTGGGAGAACTTGCAAAATAGCAGGGTGTTCAAATACTTATTTTCCTCACTGTATATATATATATATGTATATGTACTTCTACACCACTTGTAAATAATTATCTATAATAATTGATTCATTTCTTCAGATATAATTATCTCAAATATAATCTATATTATTAACTTTTTTATGCTTCATTATAACTCAAACTATCCTTTTTCTCTTTACTGTTTATTGTTTGATGTTTAATATTTCATATTTGCTGTAGTTTGTATTAAGAATTTGATTGTACAAACTCCACTGACATCAGTACATATAAGAAATAAAACAAGTCCGATATTAAAATAATACACACACACACACACACACACACACACACACACACACACACACACACACATACATACACAGACCACATCATTAAACCACTCCTAAATCCTTGTTCTTTTATTGTCTTCTTCCTGGTCTTTGTTTTTCTTTTGCGACACAACACACACACACACACACACACACACACACACACACACACACACACATACATACACAGACCACATCATTAAACCACTCCTAAATCCTTGTTCTTTTATTGTCTTCTTCCTGGTCTTTGTTTTTCTTTTGCGACACAACACACACACACACACACACACACACACACACACACACACACAGCAGTAGCAGTAGTCATGGCCTGAGGCAGGCTGTGGGTTCTGGCAGCAGTGAGAGAAATCAGTGGTAAAAATGTTAAGTGTTCAGCAGGAAGGTAAACACGACGTGATCAGACTGAGGAACCCGAGTCAGATATCTGATTTACTGAACTGATTCAGTTCCTCTTAAGCTACCAGTCAGTGAAGAGTGTTGATGTAGGAGCGATGCATGGACCTAGAATGATCCGGCTTTAAGTTGTGACCTGCATGTTCCTCTTGCAGTACAAGACACTCTGAAGGCTGTGAGGTTTCTTCTCAGAGCAGAGCTATAAGCAACTCTGATCTCTCCATCATCCATCTTTCTCTAAATTCTAGTCAGAAACTAACATCTGCTGTGCAGGGAGTCAGCATGGGGCTGCACGCAACCTCTTCTCCCCTAACCCTAACACTAACTGTAGGTTTGAAGGCTGCAGTCTAGAGGCGTTTACTGACGCTGTGAGCACAACACTGCCCCCAGCTGGTCGCAATCACCAGCAACCTGTAAGGAGTGGAACATGACGCACAGGAAGCTCACACCTCCAACCTCCAAACTAAATACTTCA
Organism: Silurus meridionalis; assembly: GCF_014805685.1. Taxonomy (NCBI): domain Eukaryota; kingdom Metazoa; phylum Chordata; class Actinopteri; order Siluriformes; family Siluridae; genus Silurus; species Silurus meridionalis. Next base: position 26,439,889 of record NC_060906.1, read on the forward strand.
CCTCCACACACCCTCACACACACAACTGCACAGGTATGCAGGAAGTCCCGACATGTCACCACACGATTACACAACAAACTGCAGCTCAACACACAAATCACACACAACTTATACACAATTCACACACAACTTATACACAACTCACACCTCACTCACACAATTTATACACAACTCACAAGTCACTCACAAACAACTTATACACAACTCACAACTCACTCACACACAACTTATATACAACTCACACTCACACACAACTTATACATAACTCACACACAACTTATACACAACTCACACCTCAATCACACACAGCTTATACACAACTCACAACTCAGTCACACACAACTTATACACAACTCACACAACTTATACACAACTCACAACCCACTCACACACAACTTATACACAACAACTCACTCACACACAACTTATACACAACTCACGCACAACTAATACACAACTCACACCTCACTCACACAATAACTTATACAATAACTCACAACTCACTCACACACAATTTAAACACAACTCACAACTCACAAATCACTCACACACAACTTATACAACTCACAACTCACTCACACAATAACTTATACACAACAACTCACTCACAACTTACTCACACAACTTATACACAACTCACAACTCACTGCACACAACTTATAATAACTCACACACAACTCACACACAACTTATTCACAACTCACACCTCACTCACACACAACTTATACACAACTCACAACTCACACAACTTATAATAATAACTCACAACTTATACATAACTCACTCACACAATAACTTATACATAACTCATAACTCACTCACACACACAACTTATACATAACTCACAACTCACTCAGACACAACTTATACACAACTCACAACTCAATCGCACACAACTTATACACTCACAACTCACTCACACAACTTATACACAACTCACAACTCATTCACACACAACTTATACACAACTCACAACTCAATCGCACACAACTTATACCCAACTCACACACAACTTATACACAACTCACAACCCACTCACACACAACTTATATACACAACTCACAACTCACACACACAACTTATACACAACTCACGCACAACTAATACACAACTCACACCTCACTCACACACAACTTATACACAACTCACAACTCACTCACACAATTTAAACACAACTCACAAATCACTCACACACAACTTATACAACTCACAACTCACTCACACACAACTTACACACAACTCACAACTCACTCACACAACTTATACACAACTCACAACTCACTCAGACACAACTTATACACAAATCACACACAACTTATTCACAACTCACACCTCACTCACACACAACTTATACACAACTCACAACTCACTCACACAACTTATACACAACTCACAAATCACTCACACACAACTTATACACAACTCACTCACACACAACTTACACACAACTCACAACTCACTCACACAACTTATACACAACTCACAACTCACTCGCACACAACTTATACACAAATCACACAACTTATTCACAACTCACACCTCACTCACACAACTTATACAACTCACAACTCACTCACACAATTATACACAACTCACTCACACACAACTTATACACAACTCACTCACTCACACACAACTTATACATAACTCACAACTCACTCGCACACAACTTATACACAATTCACACACAACTTACACACAACTTATACACAACAACTCACTCACAATTTATACACAACTCACACACACAACTTATACACAACTCACACCTCACTCACACACAACTTATACACAACTCACAACTAACTCACATACAATTTATACAACTCACAACTTACTCACACAACTTATACACAACTCACAACCCACTCACACACACACAACTTATACACAACTCACACACAACTTATACTCAACTCACAACTCACTCACACACAACATATACACAACTCACACACAACTTATACACAACTCACAACTTACACACAACTCATAACTCACACACAATTTATACACAACTCACACAATAACTTATACATAACTCACAACTCACAACTCACTCGCACACAACTTATACACAAATCACACACAACTTATTCACAACTCACACCTCACTCACACAACTTATTCACAACTCACACCTCACTCACACACAACTTATACACAACTCACTCACACAACTTATACACAACTCACAACTCACACACAACTTATACATAACTCAACTCACTCACACACAACTCATACACAATTTATACACACTCACACAACTTATACTCAACTCACAACTCACTCACACAATAACTTATACACAACTCACACACAACTTATACTCAACTCACACTCACTCACACACAACTTATACATAACTCAACTCACAACTCACTCACATACAATTTATACACAACTCACAACTTACTCACACACAACTTATACACAACTCACAACTCACTCACACACAACTTATACACAACAACTCACTCACACACAACTTATACACACAACTCACACACAACTTATATACACAACTCACACCTCACTCACACACAACTTATACACAACTCACAACTCACTCACACACAATTTAAACACAACTCACAAATCACTCACACACAACTTATACACAACTCTCACACACAACTCACAACTTACACACAACTCACAACTCACTCACACAACTTATACATAACTCACAACTCACTCGCACACAACTTATACACAAATCACACACAACTTATTCACAACTCACACCTCACTCACACACAACTTATACACAACTCACAACTCACACACACAAATTATACACAACTCACTCACACACAACTTATACACAACTCACAACTTACTCACACACAACTTATACAATAACTCACAACTCACTCATACACAACTTATACACAACTCACACTCACACACAACTCATACACAACTCACACCCAACTTATACACAACTCAACTCACTCACACACAACTTATACATAACTCACAACTCACTCACATAATAACTTATATAATAACTCACAACTCACTCACTCACACAATTTATAATAACTCATAACTCACACACTCACACACACACAACTTATACAACTCACACACAACTTATATAATAACTCACACACAACTTATATACAACTCACTCACATAATAACTTATACATAACTCAACTCACAACTCACTCACACATAATAACTTATATATAACTCACAACTTACTCACACACAACTTATACATAACTCACAACTAACTCATATACAATTTATACACAACTCAATAATAACTTATACACAACTCACACACAATTTATACATAACTCACAACTTACTCACACACAACTTATACACAACTCAACTTACTCACACACAACTTATATAATAACTCATAACTCACTCACACACACACAACTTATATATAACTCACAACTCACTCACATACAATTTATACACAACTCACAACTCACTCACACACAACTTATACACAACTCACACACAACTAATACACAACTCACCCACACACAACTCATACAAAACTTATACACAACTCAGAACTCACTCACACAATTTGTACACAACTCACACACAACTTATAAACAACTCATACATCACTCACATACAATTTATACACAACTCACAACTTACTCACACACAACTTATACAATAACTCACACACACACAACTTATACATAACTCACTCACACAATTTATACATAACTCACTCACAATTTATACACAACTCACACTCACACAACTCACACACAACTCATACAATTTATACACAACTCACACACAACTTATACAATAACTCACACACAACTTATACACAACTCACACCTCACTCACACACAACTTATACACACAACTCACAACTCACTCATATACAATTTATACAACTCACAACTTACTCACACACAACTCATACACAACTTATACACAACTCAACTCACTCACTTATACACAACTCACAACTCACTCACAATTTATACATAACTCAACTCACACACAACTTATACACAACTCACAACTCACTCACATACAATTTATACACACTCACTCACAACTTACTCACACACAACTTATACATAACTCATTCACACACAACTTATACATAACTCACAACTCTCACACACAACTTATACACAACTCACAACACTCACACACAACTTATACACACTCACTCACTCACACATAACTTATATAATAACTCATACACAACTCACAACTCACCCACACACAACTCATACAAAACTTATACACAACTTATACACAACTACAACTCACTCACACACAACTTATACCCAACTCACAACTCACTCTCACACACAACTCATACACAACTTATACATAACTCACACATAACTTATACACAACTCACACACAACTTATACACAACTCACAACTCACTCACACAACTTATACACAACTCACACAACTTATACACAACTCACTCACACAATTTATACACAACTCACAACTTACACAACTCACTCACATACAATTTATACAACTCACACACAACTCACAACTCACTCACAACTTATACACAACTCACACACAACTTATACATAACTCACAACTCACTCACACAACTTATACACAACTCACAACTCACTCACACACAACTTATACATAACTCACTCACACACAACTTATACATAACTCACTCACACACAACTAATACACAACTCACAACTCACTCATACACAACTCATACACAACTTATATAATAACTCACACCCAACTTATACACAACTCACTCACACACAACATATACACAACTTACACACAACTCATACATAACTTATACACAACTCAACTCACTCACACAACTTATAATAACTCACACAACTTATTCACAACTCACTCACTCACACACACAACTTATACACAACTCACAACTCACTACACACAACTCACTCATACACAACTCACACAACTTATATATAACTCACAACTCACTCACTCACACAACTTATATACACAACTCACACAACTTATACAGCACTCACAAAACACTCACACACAACATACACAACTCATTCACACACAACTTATTCACAACTCACACCTCACTCACACACAACTTATACACAACTCATTCACACACAACTTATACACTCACACTCACTCACACAATTTGTACACAACTCACACTCACACAACTTATACACTCACACACACTCATACACAACTTATACACAACTCACACACAACTTATACTCACTCACACACAACTCATAATAACTTATACACAACTTACTCACACACAACTTATACACACTCACACACACAACTCATACACAACTCACATAATTTATACACAACTCACACTTACACACAACTCACACACAACTTATACTCAACTCACAACTCACTCAAACACAACTCATACACAACTCACAACTCACAACTTATACATAATAACTCATAACTCACACACAACTTATACACACAACTTATACACAACTCACAACTCACTCACACAAATTATACACAACTCATATACACAACTCATTCACACACAACTTATACTCAACTCACAACTCACTTATACACAACTCAACTCACTCACATAATTTATACACAACTCACACACTTATACACAACTCACACTCACTCACACATAATTTATACATAACTCACTCACACAACTTACACAACTCACTCACACACTTATACACAACTCACATAATTTATACACAACTCAACTCACTCACATAATAACTTATACATAACTCACAACTCACTCACACACAACTTATACATAACTCACAACTTACTCACACACAACTTATACACAACCTATTCACACACAACTTATACATAACTCACAACTCACTCACATACAATTTATATAATAACTCACAACTTACTCACACACAACTTATACACAACCTATTCACACACAACTTATACACAACTCACAACTCACCCACACAACTCATACAAAACTTATACACAATAACTTATACACAACTCAGAACTCACTCACACACAACTTATACACAACTCACAACTCACTCACACAACTTATACACAACTCACACACACACAACTTATACACAACTCACACACAACTTATACACAACCTATTCACACACAACTCATACACAACTTATACAACTCACACACAACTTATACACAACTCACAACTCACTTACACACAACTTATACACAACTCACAACTCACTCACACACAACTCATACACAACTTATACACAACTCACACCCAACTTATACACAACTCACTCACAATTTATACACAACTCACACACAACTTATATACAACTCACAACTCACTCACACACAACTTATACAACTCACAACTCACTCACACACAACATACACAACTCACAACTTATACACAACTCACTCACATAATAACTTATACAAAACTTATACACAACTCATAATAACTTATACACAACTCGAACTCACTCACACACAACTTATACCCAACTCACACACAACTCACACACAATTTATATAATAACTCACTCACACACAACTTATATAATAACTCACAACTCACTCACACACAACTTATACAATAACTCACAACTTATACATAACTTATACACACAACTCACTCACACAATTTATACACAACTCACAACTCACTCACACACAACTTATACACAACTCACTCACTCACACACAACTCATACACAACTTATACACAGCTCACAACTCACTCACACAATTTATACACAACTTACACACAACTTATCGCAACTCACACCTCACTCACACACAACTTATACACAACTCACTCACATACAATTTATACACAACTCACAACTTACTCACACAACTTATACACAACCTATTCACACACAACTTATACACAACTCACACAACTTATACACAACTCACAACTCACCCACACACAACTCATACAAAACTTATACACAACTCACACAACTTATACATAACTCACAACTCACTCACACACAACTTATACAATAACTCACAACTCACTCACACACAACTTATACACAACTCACAACTCACTCACATACAATTTATATAATAACTCAACTCACTCACATACAATTTATACACAACTTATATAACTCACAACTTATACACAACTCACACAATTTGTACACAACTCACACCAACTTATACACAACTCATAATAACTTATAATAATAACTTATATAATAACTTATATAATAACTTATATAATAACTTATACATAACTCACAACTCAGTCACAATTTATACACAACTCACCCACACACAACTCATACAAAACTTATACACAACTCAGAACTCACTCACACAACTTATACCCAACTCACAACTCACTTACACACAACTCACTCACACAATTTGTACACAACTCACACAATTTGTACACAACTCACACACTTATACACAACTCAGAACTCACTCACACAACTTATACACACTCACAACTCACTCTCACACAACTCACACCAACTTATACACAGCTCACAACTCACTCACTCACACACACTTATACACAACTCACTCACAATTTATACACAACTCGAACTCACTCACACAATTTGTACACAACTCACACACAACTCACAACTCACACAATTTGTACACAACTCACACAATTTGTACACAACTCACACACTTATACACAACTCGAACTCACTCACACAACTTATAATAACTCACACACAACATACACAACTCACACACAACATACACAACTCACATAATAACTTATACACAACTTATATAACTCACAACTCACTCAGTTGTGTATAAATTTATACACAACTCACTCACATACAATTTATACACAACTCGAACTCACTCACACACAACTAATACACAACTCACAACTTACTCACACACACAACTCATACATCACTCACATACAATTTATACACAACTCACTCACACACACTCATACACAACTCACTCAGTTGTGTATAAATTTATACACAACTCATACAAAACTTATACACAACTCACTCACACACACTCATACACAACTTATACATAACTCACAACTCAGTCACACACAACTTATACACAACTCACAACTCACTCACATACAATTTATAATTCAATTCAATTCAATTCATTTTTATTTGTATAGCGCTTTTAACAATGAACATTGTCTCAAAGCAGCTTTACACAGATAATGTGGTGATTAAATGTAAATATGTTCTTTGTAAGTATGTTTGTCCCTGATGAGCAACTGTGGCAAGGAAAAACTCCCGAGATGGCATAAGGAAGAAACCTTGAGAGGAACCAGACTCAAGAGGAACCCATCCTCATCTGGGTTGCACCAAATGTCCATTTGAAGCAGATATACAATGTTGTGGGGTACAGTGATGATGATCAGAAGCAAACTGCACTCCCGAGTCAGTGCAGCAGACCACCGACACCAACTACAGTCCAATCCGTCCTCAAAGCACCCGTTCTACTCCGGAATTTCATGGAACCACCCAAGGTGTTGATGAGAGACCGTCCCGAGCTGCACAGAAGTGTGAAGATCCAAGGAGGGAAAGGGGACAGTGGTCACTGGAGCCTCAGGAGCATGTTTAACTCGACCGAAGAGAGAGAGAGAGAGAGAGAGAGAGAGAGGAAGAGAAGGATATGGATTATTAAGTGTAACTATTGGTGTATGAAAGTTAATGTCACTGTGCAGTTTAGACTCGCTATGGCAGCATAACTAAAAGGGAGAACCAGAAGGTAACACAGACATGAGGGATCTCTGGGATAAGAGACGACCCACCACACCACCGTCAACAAACCTGAGTGAGCGTGTGAATGTGAGGGGACAGCATACAAATATACCAGTTCACCAAACACTCTATATCCATGCTCCTCAGATCTGTGCCTTTACCTAAGAAAATCTACTGATAAAAGGCTTGACTAAATAAATACGTTTTCAACCTCGACTTGAACACTGAGACTGTGTCTGAGTCCCGAACACTGATTGGAAGGCTGTTCCATAACTGTGGGGCTTTATAAGAGAAAGATCTGCCCCTGCTGTAGTCTTCATTATTTGAGGAACCAACAGATAGCCAGCACCTTTTGATCTAAGTAGGCGTGGAGGATCATACTGGTACAGAACTTATAATAGCACTCACAAAACACTCACACACAACTTATCACAACTCACACACAACTTATACATAACTCACCCACACACAACTTATACAAAACTTATACACAACTCATAACTCACTCACAATTTATACACAACTCACACAACTTATACAACTCACACAACTCACTCACATACAATTTATACACAACTCACAACTTACTCACACACAACTTACACAACTCACTCACACACAACTTATACACAACTCACTCACATAATTTATACACAACTTATAATAACTCACAACTCACTCACACAACTTATATATAACTCACAACTTATACACAACTCACAACTTACTCACACACAACTTATACATAACTCACACTCACTCACACACACTTATACAACTCACACAACTTATAATAACTCACACACAACTTATATAATAACTTATACACAACTCACAACTCACTCACACACAACTTATAATAACTCATAACTCACTCACACACAACATATACAGACCTCACCCACAACTTATAAACAACTCACTCACATAATTTATATAATAACTCACAACTTACTCACACACAACTTATACACAACTCACTCACACACAACTTATACACAACTCACACAAATTATACATAACTCACACATAACTTATACAACTCACAACTCACTCACAATTTATACACAACTCACACAACTTATACACAACTCACACACAACTTATACACACTCACAACTCACTCATACAATTTATACACAACTTATACATAACTCACAACTCACTCATACAATTTATACACAACTCACACAATAACTTATACACAACTTATAATAACTCATATAATAACTTATACATAACTCACACAACTTATAATAATAACTCACAACTCACTCACAACTTATACATAACTCACAACTCACCCACACACAACTCATACACAACTCACACTCACTCACATAATTTATACACAACTCAACTTACTCACACACAACTTATACATAACCTATTCACACACAACTTATATAACTCACAACTCACTCACATACAATTTATATAATAACTCACAACTTACTCACACAACTTATACACAACTCATTCACACAACTTATACACAACTCACAACTCACCCACACACAACTCATACAAAACTTATACACAACTTATACATAACTCAACTCACTCACACAACTTATACCCAACTCACAACTCACTCTCACACAACTCATACACAACTTATACACAACTCACACACAACTTATACACACTCACACACAACTTATACACAACTCACAACTCACTCACACACAACTTATACACAACTCACCCAACTTATACACAACTCACACAATTTATACACAACTCACACACAACTTGTACACAACTCACAACTCACTCACATACAATTTATATAATAACTCACTCACACAATTTATACACAACTTATACACAACTCACAACTCACTCACAACTTATACACAACTCACACACAACTTATACACAACTCACAACTCACTCACACACAACTTATACAACTCACACTCACTCACACACAACTTATACACAACTCACTCACACACAACTCATACACAACTTATACACAACTCACACCTAATTTAAACACAACTCACACACACAACTTATACACAATTCACAACTCACTCACACACAACTTATACACACTCACAACTCACTCACACACACTCATACACAACTTATACACAGCTCACAACTCACTCACACAATTTATACACAATTCACACACAACTTATCGCAACTCACTCCTCACTCACACACACAACTTATACACAACTCACAACTCACTCACATACAATTTATACACAACTCACAACTTACTCACACACAACTTATACACAACTTATACACACTCACAACTTATAATAACTCACACAACTTATACACAACTCACAACTCACCCAAACACAACTCATACAAAACTTATACACAACTCATACAAACTTATACACAACTCAACTCACTCACACAACTCACACAACTTATACACAACTACAACTCACTCACACACAACTTATACATAACTCACACTCACACAACTTATACACAACTCACACAACTTATACACAACTCACAACTCATTCACACACAACTCATACACAACTTATACACAACTTATAATAACTCACAACTTATACATAACTCACAACTCACTTACACACAACTTATACACAACTCACAACTCACTACACAACTCATACACAACTTATACACAACTCACACCCAACTTATACACAACTCACTCACATAATTTATACACAACTCACATAATAACTTATACACAACTCACAACTCACTCACACACAACTTATAATAACTCACAACTCACTCACACACAATATATACAGACCTCACCCACAACTTATAAACAACTCACTCACAACTTATACATAACTTATATAATAACTTATATAATAACTCATATAATAACTTATAATAACTCACAACTCACTCAAACACAACTTATACCCAACTCACACAATAACTCACACATAATTTATATAATAACTCACTCACACATAACTTATATAACTCACAACTCACTCACACACAACTTATATACATAACTCATATAATAACTCACTCACACAATTTATACACAACTCAACTCACTCACATAATTTATACACAACTCACACACAACTTATCGCAACTCACACCTCACTCACACACAACTTATACACAACTCACTCACATACAATTTATACACAACTCACAACTCATTCACACACAACTTATACACAACTCACACACAACTTATACACAACTCACAACTCACCCAAACACAACTCATACAAAACTTATACACAACTCACACACAAATTATACATAACTCACAACTCACTCACACACAACTTATACAAAACTCACAACTCACTCACACACACAACTTATACAACTCACAACTCACTCACTCACACAATTTATAATTCAATTCAATTCAATTCATTTTATTTGTATAGCGCTTTTAACAATGAACATTGTCTCAAAGCAGCTTTACACAGATAATGTGGTGATTAAACATAAATATGTTCTTTGTAAGTATGTTTGTCCCTGATGAGCAACTGTGGCAAGGAAAAACTCCCCGAGATGGCAAAGGAAGAAACCTTGAGAGGAACCAGACTCAAGAGGAAACCCATCCTCATCTGGGTTGCACCAAATGACCATTTGAAGCAGATATACAATGTTGTGGGGTACAGTGATGACGATCAGAAGCAAACTGCACTCCCGAGTCAGTGCTGCAGACCACCGACACCAACTACAGTCCAATCCGTCCTCAAAGCACCCGTTCTACTCCGGAATTACATGGAACCACCCAAGGTGTTGATGAGAGACCGTCCCGAGCTGCACAGAAGTGTGAAGATCCAAGGAGGGGAGAGGGGCAGGAACAGTGGTCACTGGAGCCTCAGGAGCATGTTTAACTCGACCGAAAGAGAGAGAGAGAGAGAGAGAGAGAGAGAGAGGGTGACGGGAAGAGAAGGATATGGATTATTAAGTGTAACCATTGGTGTATGAAAGTTAATGTCACTGTGCAGTTTAGACTCGCTATGGCAGCATAACTAAAAGGGAGAACCAGAAGGTAACACAGACATGAGGGATCTCTGGGATAAGAGACGACCCACCACACCACCGTCAACAAACCTGAGTGAGCGTGTGAATGTGAGGGACGACAGCATACAAATATACCAGTTCACCAAACACTCTATATCCATGCTCCCTCCAGATCTGTGCCTTTACCTAAGAAAAATCTACTGATAAAAGGCTTGACTAAATAAATACGTTTTCAACCTCGACTTGAACACTGAGACTGTGTCCGAGTCCCGAACACTGATTGGAAGGCTGTTCCATAACTGTGGGGCTTTATAAGAGAAAGATCTGCCCCCTGCTGTAGTCTTCATTATTTGAGGAACCAACAGATAGCCAGCACCTTTTGATCTAAGTAGGCGTGGAGGATCATACTGGTACAGAAGTTCACTCAGATACTGCGGTGCGAAACCGTTAAGTGCTTTATACGTCAGTAGTAATATTTTATAATCAATGCGAGATTTGATTGGGAGCCAGTGTAGACTGATTAAAACAGGGGTGATGTGGTCATATTTCCTAGATCTAGTGAGGACCCTTGCTGCTGCATTCTGGACTAACTGAAGCTTATTTATGCACTTACTCGCACACCCAGACAGTAAAGCGTTACAGTAGTCTAATCTAGAAGTAACAAAAGCATGAACTAGTTTTTCTGCATCCTGTAACGACATCATATTTCTAATCTTAGCAATATTTCTAAGGTGAAAGAAGGCGATTCTGGTGATATTATTCACGTGAGACTCAAAGGAAAGACTCGGGTCAATAATCACACCAAGGTCTTTGACAGCCGTACATGCTGAAACAGAAACACCATCCAGAGATGCTACGTAATCGGAAAGTTTACTTCTAGCTGCATGTGGTCCTAGTAAAAGTACTTCCGTCTTATCTGAGTTGAGCAGAAGAAAGTTATTAAGCATCCACTGTCTAATGTCCTTTACACACTTCTCAACATTGTTAAGCTGATCTCTCTCATCTGGCTTTGCTGAAATATACAGCTGTGTGTCATCAGCATAGCAATGGAAGCGAATCCCATGTTTATGAATAATTTCACCAAGAGGCAGCATATATAAAGAGAAAAGCAGTGGGCCTAAGACAGATCCTTGAGGAACACCAAACTTTACCTCATAGAGCGTGGAGAACTCACCATTTACATCCACAAACTGATAGCGATCAGTCAAATAAGACCTGAGCCAAGAGAGAGCTGTTCCTTTATTCCTACAACATTCTCAAGTCTAGCAAGCAGTATAGTGTGATCAATGGTGTCAAAAGCTGCACTAAGGTCGAGCAAAACAAGTAAGGAGACAAAACCCTGATCAGAGGCCAATAACAGGTCATTTACCACCTTAACTAGCGCCGTCTCTGTGCTATGATGAGGCCGAAATCCTGACTGATACATTTCAAAATGTTATTCATAAGTAGGTGTGAGCATAACTGCTGTGCTACAACCTTTTCTAACATTTTGGATATAAAGGGGAGATTTGATATCGGTCTGTAGTTGGACAACTGACATGGGTCAAGGTCAGGTTTCTTAATAAGGGGTGGATAACTGCCAGTTTGAAGGATTTGGTACATAACCAGTGCTAATGGAAGAGTTAATTATTTTTAAAACAGGTTTGATTACCTCTGGAGCTACCTGTTTAAAGAAACTAGTAGGCAAGGGATCGAGAATACAGGTTAATGATTTTGATGAGGAGATTAATGAAATTAAGTCACTCTCATGAATAGGAGTGAAGCTTTGTAATTGATTGTCTGCTATAGTGACACTGCTGTCTACAGGGTTACTTGTAAAATAATTTGGATTTATATTAACCGTCTGGAGTTCTTGCCTGATGTTTTCAATTTTATTATTAAAAAAGTTCATGAAATCATTACTACCTATTGATGGTGTGCATGTTAGTGTAGTGCTTTTATTCCCTGTTAATTTTGTTACCGTGCTGAATAAAAATCTAGGATTATGCTTGTTATTTTCTATGAGGGTGGAGAAATATGCTGATCTAGCAGCACTAAGAGATTTTCTATAATTTAGAGGCTCTCCTTCCATGCTATTTGAAATACTGTTAATTTTGTTTGACGCCATTTACGTTCTAGTTTTCGTGTGGTCTGTTTTAAGGTGCGCGTATGATCATTATACCACTGTGCTAATTTTTCTCCCTGATCATTTTGGTCTTAAGGGAGCTACATCATCTAGAGTGTAACGTAACGTTGTTTCTAGATGTTCAGTGGCCCAGTCGAGCTCTGCGGGTCTGACGGAGATCTATCTAATATCGTAATATCGGAAGATTATTAATAAACGCGCTGCTGTAGCTGACGTGAAAGTACGCTTAACACGGTAACGTGGTGAGGTAGAAATGCAATGACTAAGGCAAATTTTAAACGAGATGAGATAATGGTCTGAAATAGCTTCAGACTGTGGAATTATGACTAAGTTTTTATTTTTAATCCAAATGTTAACAACAAATCGAGTGTGTCCACCACTATGAGTGGGTCCTATAACATTCTGATTAATTCCGACTGAATCTAGAATGGACACAACTGCTGCTCTTAAGGAGTCTTCCTGATTATCAAAATGAATATTAAAGTCTCCAACAATTAATGCTTTGTCTAAAGAAGTAGCTAGATTTGTAATGAAATCTGCAAATTCTAACAGAAAATCAGAGTAGGGCCCTGGGGTCTATAAATAATAATTAGTGGAATTAACTGACTTGACCTGCTTTTGGACACTGAATATTTTATGTTGGTGTAAAGAACTTCAAATGTTTTACATTTTTGTTTAGTCTTTTGTGTGACGTTTAGATTATTATTATAAATAGCAGCGACTCCGCCTCCTCTGCCATTTAGACGGGGTTGGTGTATGTAACTATACCCAGGAGGACTCGCTTCATTTAATGCTACATATTCATTCGATTTAATCCATGTTTCTGTCAAACACATTATATTAAACTTCTGGTCGGTAATAATTTCGTTTATAGTAAGCGCTTTTGGCGTGAGAGATCTAATATTCAACAATCCTATTTTTAGATCAGAGGTGCTGGCTGTGTGTTCAGTCCTATTTAATTTAACGTTAATCAGGTTACTTAAACAGACTTTCTGATAATTCCTATATTTTGGTTTTGCTCGGGGACAGACACAGTCTCAATATGGTGGATCCTGGTGGCGACTCTGTGCAGCTAGCAGGCGGTCGGTTTAGCCTGTCTGTCTGCTCCTGGCCTTGGCTCTAGACAGTCACTTGTTAACTAGTGCTGTTCTGAGACTATGACCTATACTACAAGAAATGAGAGCAGCACCTTCCGGGTGGGATGGATACCGTCTCGCCCTAACAGGCCAGCCTTGCCCTCAAAAATGCTCCAATTATTAATGAAGCCCACATTGTTTTGGAGCACCACTCGGACATCCAGCAGTTCAGCGACCATAACCTGCTGTAGGCTACATCGCCACGTCGCATTGGGATGGGGCCAGAGCATACTACAGCATCGGACATTGCCTTCGCTAATTTACACACCTCTATAATATTACTCTTAGTAACCTCTGACTGTCGGCGTATATCATTAGCTCCTGTGTGAAAAACTATCTTAGAGAACCTGTGCTTTCCTAAGAATCTAAGCTGACCTGCTATGTCTGGCGCCCTGGCTCCCGGTATACACATAACCTGTGCTGCTGGTGCCCCTAAAGGTCTAGCTAGTTTCACGTGCCTCAGAATGGAGTCTCCTAAAACCAGAGCTCTTTCAGGTTTCTCAGCGGGTGCTTCACTGAGGAGAGCAAACCTGTTGGACACGCTGCGGAGAGGAATGGTGCTCCGTGGGCGAGCCTTAGCGTTAGCTTTGGCTTTGAGTATGCCGAGTCGTCACCCATTCGCCCCGCTGCGAGGGCTCTAATGCCGGAGTCGGGGAATAGTACCTTCACCTAGGGCATCCAGACTTTCCCTGCAGAACTTGGACTGCTCTCACACTCACTACTTCTCTAGACTCTGGATGCGCTCCTCTAATGCTTAGATCTTCTCCGTCAAAAAGCAAACTAGCTTACACTTCTCACAGATAAAATTATCGCTAACAACGGAGAAAGACTGACTAAACATGTCACACTTCACACACTGAGTGAACTGGATGTTTGCCATAATAGAGAAATTACGTACCCTAAAGTGATTACTGTAGTGTGTGTTCGTAGTTCTGGTGAATGTCCTTCACTCACTGCTTTCAAACCTCAGACAGGGAAAAAGCACTCTTCCGACAGCAAAAATAGTCGAGACAGAGCCAATGGAAAGTGAAGGATGCAGGAAATCAAAACGATATTTTGATATTTTAAAGCGAAAAAGTGAGAAAACGAACTATAAAAATTTAAAACGCCG
Source organism: Silurus meridionalis (assembly GCF_014805685.1). Lineage (NCBI taxonomy): Eukaryota > Metazoa > Chordata > Actinopteri > Siluriformes > Siluridae > Silurus > Silurus meridionalis. The sequence continues at coordinate 26,456,907 of NC_060906.1, forward strand.
ATACAAACACAATTCCCGTGAAAATACACAACTTATACACAACACACCCAACTTATACACAACTCACTCACATACAACTTATACACAACTCACAACTCACTCACACACAACATATACACAACTCACACACAACTTATACACAACTCACCCACACACAACTCATACAAAACTTATACACAACTCACACACAACTTATACACAACTCGCAAATCACTCAAACACAACTTATACCCAACTCATACACAACTTATGCACAACTCACTCACACACAATTTATACACAACTCACAACTCACTCACACACAACTTATACACAACTCACACACAACTTATACACAACTCACAACTCACTCACGCACAACTTATACACAACTCACAACTCACTCACACACGACTTATACACAACTCACAACTCACTCACACACAACTCATACACAATTGAATTTTTCCCTATTGCTTTTGTTCTTGTTGGTTCATTGTTGTGTTGTTTCGTGTCATGATGTTTGTGTGGCTCGATGGTTTTTCTTTTTTCCAGTTTCCTGTTTCTGAGTTGGTATTTTGAGTCCACTGTTGCTTCCTGAGTTCCTGATTAAGTCCCTGTTTTCTTTTATTACCCTCCTGTTTATGCTTATAATTTGTAGGTTACCAATTATATTATTGTTCATGAGGGTTAGGATCAGGGTTTGGGGTTGGGTTGGGATTAGGATTAAGATTAGGTTAGGATTTGGTTTTGGGTTGGGATTAGGGATTGGGTTTGGGTTAGGATTAGTTTTTGGTTTTGGTTAGGACTTTTACATTTATACAGAGTTATTCAGACATTAATTAGGGTTAGGATTAGGGTTTGGTTGAGGATTAGGTTTTGGTTAGGATAAGCATCAAATAACAAAGGCATAATAATAATAATAATAATAATAATAATAATAATAATAATAATAATAATTCAATTCAATTCAATTCAATTCATTTTTATTTGTATAGCGCTTTTAACAATAAACATTGTCTCAAAGCAGCTTTACACAGATAATGTGGTGATTAAACGTAAATATGTTCTTTGTAAGTATGTTTGTCCCTGATGAGCAACTGTGGTAAGGAAAAACTCCCCGAGATGGCATAAGGAAGAAACCTTGAGAGGAACCAGACTCAAGAGGGAACCCATCCTCATCTGGGTTGCACCAAATGTCCATTTGAAGCAGATATACAATGCTGCGGGGTACAGTGATGACAATCAGAAGCAAACTGCACTCCCGAGTCAGTGCAGCAGACCGCCGACACCAACTACAGTCCAATCCGTCCTCAAAAGTACCCGTTCTACTCCGAATTACATGGAACCACCCAAGGTGTTGATGAGATACCGTCCCAAGCTGCACAGAAGTGTGAAGATCCACGGAGGAGAGGGCAGGAACAGTGGTCACTGGAACCTCAGGAGCATGTTTAACTCGACCGAGAGAGAGAGAGAGAGAGAGAGAGAGAGAGAGAGAAAGAGAGAGAGAGAAGAGGGTGACGGGAAGAGAAGGATATGGATTATTAAGTGTCCCTATTGGTGTGTGAAAGTTAATGTCACTGTGCAGTTTGGACTCCGGCAAGACTCGCTATGGCAGCATAACTAAAACGGAGAACCAGAAGATAACACAGACATGAGGGATCTCTGGGATAAGAGACGACCCACCACACCACCGTTCAACAAACCTGAGTGAACGTGTGAATGTGAGGGGACGACAGTATACAAATATACCAGTTCACCAAACACTCTATATCCATGCTCCCTCCAGATCTGTGCCTTTACCTAAGAAAAATCTACTGATAAAAGGCTTGACTAAATAAATAAGTTTTCAACCTTGACTTAAACACTGAGACTGTGTCTGAGTCCTGAACACTGGTTGGAAGGCTGTTCCATAACTGTGGGGCTTTATAAGAGAAAGATCTGCCCCCTGCTGTAGTCTTCATTATTTGAGGAACCAACAGATAGCCAGCACCTTTTGATCTAAGTAGGCGTGGAGGATCATACTGGTACAGAAGTTCACTCAGATACTGCGGTGCGAGAGCGTTAAGTGCTTTATACGTCAGTAGTAGTATTTTATAATCAGTGTGAGATGTAATTGGGAGCAGTGTAGACTGATTAAAACAGGGGTGATGTGGTCGTATTTCCTAGATCTAGTGAGGACCCTTGCTGCTGCATTCTGAACTAACTGAAGCTTATTTCTGCACTTACTCCAACACCCAGACAGTAAAGCGTTACAGTAGTCTAATCTAGAAGTAACAAAAGCATGAACTAGTTTTTCTGCATCCTGTAACGACATCATATTTCTAATTTTAGCAATATTTCTAAGGTGAAAGAAGGAGATCCTGGTGATATTATTCACGTGAGACTCAAAGGAAAGACTCGGGTCAATAATCACACCAAGGTCTTTGACAGCCGTACATGCTGAAACAGAAACACCATCCAGAGATGCTACGTAATCGGAAAGTTTACTTCTAGCTGCATGTGGTCCTAGTAAAAGTACTTCCGTCTTATCTGAGTTGAGCAGAAGACAGTTATTAAGCATCCACTGTCTAATGTCCTTTACACACTACTCAACATTGTTTAGCTGATCTCGCTCATCTGGCTTTGCTGAAATATACAGCTGTGTGTCATCAGCATAGCAATGGAAGCGAATCCCATGTTTATGAATGATTTCACCAAGAGGCAGCATATATAAAGAGAAAAGCAGTGGGCCTAAGACAGATCCTTGAGGAACACCAAACTTTACCTCATAGAGTGTGGAGAACTCACCATTTACATCCACAAACTGATAGCGATCAGTCAAATAAGACCTGAGCCAAGAGAGAGCTGTTCCCTTTATTCCTACAACGTTCTCAAGTCTAGCAAGCAGTATAGTGTGATCAATGGTGTCAAAAGCTGCACTAAGGTCGAGCAAAAAAAGTAAGGAGACAAAACCCTGATCAGAGGCCAATAACAGTCATTTACCACCTTAACTAGCGCCGTCTCTGTGCTATGATGAGGCCGAAATCCTGACTGATACATTTCAAAAATGTTATTCGTAGTTAACATCATCCAACCTGCGCTCCTAAGGGATAAGATGGTGTACATGGGAGCGGACCATCATCTGTCTGCCTGGATACTGGACTACCTCACAGACCGACCACAGTATGTGAGAACTCGTGACTGTGAGTCTGACATAATTGTCTGCAACACTGGAGCCCCGCAGGGAACGGTTCTATCCCCGTTTCTTTTCACCATCTACACTGCAGACTTTATGTTTAGCTCAGCAACCTGTCACCTGCAAAAGTTCTCTGATGACTCTGCCATCGTCGGTCCGATCATGGATGATGATGGCAGAGAGTACAGAGGACTTATACAGAACTTTGTGGACTGGTGCCAACGGAGCTGCCTCCAGATTAATGCGGGGAAAACCAAAGAACTGGTGGTGGATTTCCGTAGGCACAAACACACCATCATTTCCATTGGTAAACATTCAGGGAAAGGACATTGTGAGAGTGGACTCTTACAAATACCTGGGTGTTCACCTAAAAAACAAACTGGACTGGACAGACAGGTAATTTATAAGAAAGGGCAAAACAGACTCTTTCTGCTGAGGAGACTAAGGTCTTTTGTAGTGCAAGGAGAGCTACTGAAGACCTTTTTTGACTCTGTTGTGGCCTCAGTCATAATCTATGGTGTGGTCTGCTGGGGTAGCAGCATCTCTACCGCAGATAGAAAGAGATAGGAAGATAGGAAGATTTTCCTTATTTGTATTTATTTATTGTGTTGTGTATATACTTGTATACTATAGTATGTCTATTCGTCTATTCTTTTATATATTTGCATTTATTTTTTATTCTTTTCTTGGTGCTGTAACAAAGAAATTTCCCCACTGTGGGACGAATAAAGGTATATCTTATCTTATCTTAGGTAAAATTAAGACAACATAACTGTAATATAACCAGCTCTCCTAAACATAAACATGCCACTAACCCTTCCCCTCTGCCCCATCCCCAAACGATAGGGCTCACATATCAACTCATCACACACACCGTCCACCAACACCTCCACTGACAACTCGTCACACACACACCGTCCACCAACACCTCCACTAAAAACTCGTCACACACACACCGTCCACCAACACCTCCACTGACAACTCGTCACACACACACCGTCCACCAACACCTCCACTGACAACTCGTCACACACACACCGTCCACCGACACCTCCACTGACAACTCATCACACACACCGTCCACCAACACCTCCACTGACAACTCATTACTCACACACCGTCACGGAAACCTCCACTGACAACTCGTCACACACACACACACCATCCACCGACACCTCCACTGACAACTCTTCACACACACACACCGTCCACCGACACCTCCACTGACAGCTCGTCACACACAAACCGTCCACCGACACCTCCACTGACAACTCGTCACAAACACCGTCCACCGACACCTCCACTGACAACTCGTCACACACACCGTACACCGACACCTCCACTGACAACTCGTCACAAACACCGCCCACCGACACCTCCACTGACAACTCGTCACACACACCGTACACCGACACCTCCACTGACAACTCGTCACACACCGTCCACCGACACCTCCACTGACAACTCGTCACACACAACGTCCACTGACACCTCCACTGACAACTCGTCACACACACACGTCCACCGACACCTCCACTGACAACTCGTCACACACACACCGTCCACCGACAACAGACAGAGAAAACCTCCTCAAAACTCATCCTAGAAATAAACAAAAAGTCCACTCTAGTAACAAAAGAAAAAATGTTAATTAAATATAACCTAAAAAGAACGAGAAAAATTTTTTTTTTAATTCTACAATAGAATTATTTCTTTTCTTCAATCTTTTTTTAAACCATTTATGTGTATGGTTTCAGACACCTCATACACAAACTTGGATAGAACATTCAACTGAATGTTCCTACACAGTGGTCTTCTTGAGTCTACAAGCTTCTTAATCCAGGATAGTGGCGCAGCAGGAGCTCACAGTGGCCTTTCCGGATCCAAAAATGGTGCTTTCACCATATTTAGCCCGACCCTTTACAATACATGGACATCAGAGTCAGCTGTGTTCATGTGTACGACCACCAGACACTACTACGGTACAGGGATCATGCAACCAATAATCTGCATGATAAAGTTATTAATAACCTTTACTACCTCGGCTTGCTGCGACCTCAGCCACAAAGACCAGGCCCCCAGCCCTCGGTGTCACCTGATGCTGGTGGCCGGGAGACGGGACGTTGGAAGCGCTGCTTGAGGAAGCGGAAGCACGGTAAGCGGGCGGGTGTCCGTGCTAGGCTAAGTGCTAACCCTAGCCAGCCGGCTCTCTCGTCCATTTTTCTTGCAAATGTCTGCTCCCTGGACAATAAACTGGATTACATCCGACTCCAACGGACCACACGCTGAGAGTTTAGAGACTGCTGCATCTTTGTTTTCACGGAGACGTGGCTCAGCGACAGAGTTCCGGAAGCCGCCATCCAGCTAGACGGGCTAACCGTGTTTCGAGCCGACAGAAATGCAGCTCTGTGCGTTAAGACTCGCGGTGGTGGCGTGTGTGTTTATATCAACACAGAATGGTGTAAGAACTCTGTGCTTGTTTCACGCTATTGCTCATCGCTAGTGGAGTTTGTGACTGTTAGATGGAGACCTTTTTATTTACCACGGGAATTCACCACTGTTTACATCATCAGAGTGTACATTCCTCCCAGTGCTAATGCTAAGGAGGCACTGAGTGAACTCTACGGCGCTATTAGTGACCTGCAGAATGCTCACCCTGATGGATTGTTTATTATCGTCGGAGATTTCAACCATGTGAATCTCAGGACTGTGCTTCCTAAACTCCATCAGCATGTAGACTTTGCAACTAGAGGAGCAAACACGCTGGATCTTGTTTACACAAACATCCCCGGCGTGTATCCCGCGGAGCCCCGCCCCCATCTCGGATACTCAGACCACTGCTCTGTTATGTTAATTCCAGCATACAGACCGCTCATCAGACGCTCTAAACCGGTTCTGAAACAGGTGAAAACCTTGCCAGAAGGAGCTACTTCTGTTCTTCAGTACTGTTTTGAGTGCATTGACTGGGACATGTTTAGAGAGGCTGCAACCTACGGCGATTCCATCAACTTGGAGCAGTACACATCAACAGTGACCAGCCACATCAGCAAGTGCGTTGATGATGTGACCATCTCCAAGACCATCATTACACGCTCCAACCAGAAGCCGTGGATGACTGCAAATGTGCGTGTGCTGCTAAAACAAAGAGACTCTGCTTTCAGAACAGGGGACAAGGCGGCCTTGAAAACAGCAAGGGCCAAACTGTTCCGTGCCATCAGAGAGGCGAAGCACCAACACGCAAAGAAAATCCACAACCACTTAAAGGACAATGGAGACACCCGGCGCATGTGGCAGGGCATCCAGGCGATCGCAAACTACAAGACAACATCACCTTGAGAGCATCTTGAGCAGCTGCATCACTGCCTGGTTTGGGAACTGCACCATCTCGGATTGCAAGACCCTACAGAGGACAGTGAGGACAGTTGAGTTTCTCTCCCCTATATTATGCACATTTACACCACACGCTGCATCCGCAAAGCCAACAGCATTGTGGACGACCACACACACCCCTCACACACACACACACACACATACACACATACACACACTTTTCACCCTCCTGCCATCAGGAAAATGGTTCTGAAGCATTCAGGCCTCACATTCCCCAAGCCATCAGGCTCCTCAATACACAGAACTGAAAGGAAACTCACACTCACACACACACACACACACACACACACACACACACACACACACACACACACACACACACAATCATTCAATGTGTGTTATCGAACTGTACAACCTGGACTTAACACTTAACACACACTCATCACTCATCTCAATCCATTCCACCATCATTTATTTATTATTATATATACTTGACTGTACTACACTGTTTACTGCTGTTTTTTGCACCTTTCACTGTATTATACTGTTTTTATACTGTTTACATGCTGTCTTTTGCACAAGCCTTAGTGCCGGTCCCAAGCCCGGATAAATGGGGAGGGTTGCGTTAGGAAGGGCATCCAGCGTAAAAACATGTGCCAAATCAAACATGCGGATGATCCGCTGTGGCGCCCCCTAATGGGAGAAGCCGAAAGAAAGTAGTAGTAATACATGCTGTCTTTTGCACCTCTTGACTGTTGCTGTATTTTTGCACTACATTGTGTTTCTCATATTCACATTGTAGTGTTTACAGTTCACAGTACTGTATAATCAAGTATACAGTAGGTTTACTGGTCTGCGCTATCTTGGTTTTGTGTCTTGTCTTGTGTTGTCTGTCTGTACTGTTTTTCGTGTGCACTGTTTGCACCAGGTTACACTCGATGCACTTTATGTAGCTTGTGTTGTGTTGTAGCTTTATGTTGTTTGTAGCACCAGGGGTCTGGAGGAACGTTGTCTTGTTTTTACTGTGTACTGTGTACCACTGTGTATAGTAGAAATGACAATAAAAGCCTCCTGACTTCACTTGACTTCTTCATTAGAACACCATTCAGAAAAGGCAAAGAATAAAAAAGGAGAAATTACCACCATTCTGATGCTTTTAAATATTTCCTGACTTGTATTGAGCTGGGTGTCTGTAATCTGTACTGGAGGTTTTATAAACAGCAGTTCTTAGTCAATTATGTCTGTTTCTTGCCTATGTATCATGTAGCATGTTTGTGATTGGTCGAGTTGCCAGCTGTCGAGTGTCACCCAAACAAACACTATGTTGATATTCTTGGACAAAACCATTAATCATCTGAAACTTGTGTAATCACATTAAATCTGATGGGCCTTTAACACCCTTGAGTGGAGGTTCCACAGTAGCTGCCATAGCATGCTCATAATATTCCGTTTTGGATCTGAGAAGATGCTCTGGTCTTCTATATGGATAAGAACCTCTGCCTATGTGATATGTGATAGCAGAAATCACATCCATAATGTCCTTTGGGTTGTTTTGTGTTTCTGTGGAGTGAAACTGAGTTAAAAATGTGCTCCACATTCTGCGAGTTTTTCCAAATGGCCCCTTTGATTTTTTGATTTTGTAAATTGATAGTTGATAATTTGCGGAAGACTTTATTAAAGATGGAGAAAATATTCTTTGGTCATTTAAAAATATTTTTTTTGTCCTTTTTTAATAGAGGGGATGTCATGTATTTCTATGATTTTGCACACCTACTGAATATGTTTTAGACGTTGTTTATCATTTACTATTTTAAAGCAGCAGATCTGCACACTGCCTTTACTGTGACTAGAAAGAGTTTTATTGCATATCATGTGGTCATCCAACCCTGGAACACATCCTACTGATGAAGGTTTGAAGGTTGAACTCTGGAACTCACGGCAGGTGTTTGTATGTGTAAACAAGAGTGTGTGTGTGTGTGTGTGTGTGTGTGTGTGTGTGTGTGTGTGTGTGTGTGTAGTTGTGCCTCTCCCCACATAAGTTTGTAACCCAGTACAGAATGATGATGAAAACAGCTGTAAATCTGACTGAGGGAAAACAACCCCCTGCTGATTGTGGGCCATCTAGTGGTAAAACTCAAATTCACTCATCACTACCACAACAGCTTCCGCATCAGAACTACACAATCACAACACTACTACACAACCTTATCATCGGTACTACACAACCTCATCATCAACACTACACAATCTTATAATCAATACTACACACCCTCATCGTCAACACTACACAATCTTATAATCAGTACTACACACCCTCATCCTCAACACTACACAACCTCATCATCAAAACTACACAATCTTATAATCAGTACTACACACCCTCATCATCAACACTACACAATCTTATAATCAATACTACACACCCTCATCACAACACTACACAATCTTATAATCAGTACTACACCCTCATCATCAACACTACACAATCTTATTATCAATACTACACACCTCATCGTCAACACTACACAATCTTATAATCAGTACTACACAACCTCATCTTCAACACTACACAACCTCATCATCAAAACTACACAATCTTATAATCAGTACTACACACCCTCATCGTCAACACTACACAATCTTATAATCAGTACTACACACCCTCATCAACACTACACAATCTTATAATCAGTACTACACAACCTCATCCTCAACACTACACAACCTCATCATCAAAACTACACAATCTTATAATCAGTACTACACACCCTCATCGTCAACACTACACAATCTTATAATCAGTACTACACACCCTCATCATCAAAACTACACAATCTTATAATCAGTACTACACAATAATAGTAATAATCTTCTTCTTCTTCTTCTTCTTTCGGCTGCTCCCATTAGGGGCGCCACAGCTGATCATCCGTCTCCATACCACCCTGTCCTCTACATCTGCCTCTTTCACCCCAACTACCTGCATGTCTTCCCTCACCACATCCATGAACCTCCTCCTTGGTCTTCCTCTTTTCCTCCTTCCTGGTGGCTCCATCTTCAGCATTCTCCTACCAATATAATTCATGTCCCTTCTCTCCACATGTCCAAACCATCTCAATCTCGCCTCCCTCACCTTGTCACCAAAACATCCTACATGTGCTGTCCCTCTAATAAACTCATTTCTAATCTTGTCCATCCTCGTCACTCCCAACGAAAACCTTAACATCTTCAGCTCTGCTACCTCCAGCTCCACCTCCTGTCTTTTACTCAATGCCACTGTCTCTAATCCATACAACATCGCAGGTCTCACCACAGTCCTATAAACTTTCCCTTTCATTCTTGCAGATACCCTACTATCACAAATCACTCCTGTCACTCTTCTCCACCCACTCCACCCTGCCTGCACTCTTTTCTTCACTTCTCTAACACACTCTCCATTACTTTGCACTGTTGACCCCAGGTACCTGAACTCCTCCACCTTCTCCACCTCTTCTCCCTGCAACCGCATCACTCCACTGCCCTCCCTCTCATTCACACACATGTACTCTGTCTTACTCCTACTGACTTTCATTCCCCTTCTCTCCAGCGCATATCTCCACCTCTCCAGGCTCTTCTCAACCTGCTCTACTCTCACCACAAATCACAATATCATCTGCAAACATCATAGTCCAGGAGACTCCTGTCTGACCTCGTCCGTCAACCTGTCCATCACCACTGCAAACAGGAAAGGGCTCAGGGCCGATCCTTGATGCAGTCAACCTTCACCCTGAACCAGTCTGTCGTACCTACTGCACACTTCACTGCCGTCACACTGTCCTCATACATGTCCTGCACCACCCTCACATACTTCTCTGACACACCTGACTTCCTCATACAATACCACAACTCCTCTCTTGGCACTCTGTCGACGCTTTCTAAATCCACAAATACACAATGCAATTCCTTCTGTCCTTCTCTATACTTCTCCATCAACATCCTCAAAGCAAATAAGGCATCTGTGGTGCTCTTCCTCGGCATGAAACCATACTGTTGCTCACAGATGGTCACCTCTTCTCTCAGCCTGGCTTCCACTACTCTTTCCCATAACTTCATGGTGTGACTGATCAACTTAATTCCCCTGTAGTTACTGCAGGTCTGCACATCTCCTTATGCTTAAAGATCGGTACCAGCACACTCCTTCTCCATTCCTCAGGCATCCTCTCCCTTCCAGAATCCTGTTAAACAATCTGGTTAAAAACTCCACTGCCATCTCTCCTAAACATCTCACGCTTCTACCGGTATGTCATCTGGTCCAACCGACTTTCCATTCTTCATCCTCTTAATCGCTGCTCTCACTTCCTCCTTACTAATCCTATCTACATCCTGCTTCACCAACTCCACATCCTCCAACCTTCTCTCTCTCTGATTTTCCTCATTCATCAGCTGCTCAAAATACTCCCTCCACCTTCTCAACACACTCTCCTCACTAGTCAACACATTTCCTCTCCATCCTTTATTGCTCTAACTTGCAGCACATCCTTCCCAGCTCGGTCCCTCTGCCTGGCCAATCGGTATAAATCCTTTTCTCCTTCCTTAGTGTCCAACCTCTTATACAGCTCCTCATATGCCTTTTCCTTGGCTTTCGCCACATCCTTTTACCTGCTGCCGCATCTCCTTGTACTCCTGCCTACTTTTCTCATCACTCTGTCGATCCCACTTCTGTTTTGCCAACCTCTTTCCCCTAATGCTCTCCTGCACTTCCTCATTCCACCACCACGTCTCCTTGTCTTGCTTTCTATTTCCAGATGTCACACCAAGTACTTTTCTAGCTGCCTCCTCATCACTCCTGCAGTAGTTGCCCAATCATCCAGCACCTCTTCACCACCACCCAGCCTCTGTCTGACCTCTTCCCTGAACCTCACACTACACTCTTCCTCCTTCAGTTTCCACCATCTTATTCTTCTTTCAGTCCTCACTCTCCTCCTCTTCTTCTTCGCCTCCAAAACCATCCTACAGACCACCATCCGATGCTGTCTAGCTACACTGTCCCCGCCAACACCTTACAGTCTCAATCTCCTTCAGGTTGCATCTCCTGCATAGCACATAGTCCACCTGTGTGCACCTTCCTCCACTCTTATCGTCACCCTATGATCCTCCTTCTTCTTAAAATACGTGTTCACCACTGCCATTTCCATCCTTTTAGCAAAATCTACCACCATCTGCCCTTCCACATTCCTCTCCTTAAAACCATACCTACCCATCACCTCCTCATCACCTCTGTTCCCTTCACCTACATGCCCATTAAAGTCTGCCCCAATCACCAATCGTTCTTTCCTAGGTACACCATCTACCACTTCATCTAATTCACTCCAGAATCTTTCCTTTTCCTCCATCTCACAGCCAACTTGTGGAGCATAGGCACTGATGACATTTATCATCATCCTTCAACTTCCACCTTCACGATCATCACCCTATCAGAAACTCTCTTCACCTCCACTACACTCTTACTGTACTCTTCCTTCAGAATCACCCCTACACCATTTCTCTTCCATCCACACCATGATAAAACAGTTTAAATCCACCTCCAATGTTCCTGGCCTTACTCCCTTTCCACTTGGTCTCCTGAACACACAGCATATCTACCTTTCTCCTCTCCATCATATCAGCTATCTCTCTTCCTTTACCCGTCATAGTACCAACATTTAAAGTACCAACCCGAACCTCTACTCTCCTACACTTCTCCTTTTCCTGCCGTCTCTGTAGACGTCTTCCTCCTCTCCTTCTCCTCCTTCGGCCAACAGTAGCCCAATTTCCACCGGTACCATGTCGGCTAACGATACCTGTGGCGGTCGTTGTTAACCCGGGCCTCGACCGATCCGGTATGAAATTCTCATTTGTGATCCGCATATTTGATTTGGCACATGTTTTACGCTGGATGCCCTTCCTAACGCAACCCTCCCCATTTACCCGGGCTTGGGACCGGCACTAAGAGTGCACTGGCTTGTGCCCCTAATGGCTGGGTTAATAATAGTAATAATAATAATTCATATTAATAATAATAATACAAGTAATAATAATATTAATAATAATAATAATAATAATATAAAATGGTTGAAATAATTGAAATTTGTGTTATTTTGTGATTTAAATAATTTATGTAAAATCATTTTTTAATAAAACTGCGTTCTCCGGCTCCCTCCAGTGGGCATGGCCTGAAATGATTTTTCTCGCTTACGTGGTGACGTATTGCAGAGCGTTATGACGTAATGAGTGCGGGTCCATGTTAGCTGAATTGCTAATGTTCCGGTGCCAGAGGAGCGGTGGATGTGTTCGGTAGACAAAGGGAGTGAATCCGCGAGTAATATGCGGCAGTGTGGACTCTCCCGCTGGGCAGCGCGGTGCTGAGCTCTAACTTGTTCCCTGTATGTAATTAGTTTCTCGGAGGAAAGTCCGCTCCGCGTTGTATGTCGTTCTCTTCCAGGCTACGCTAGGCTAGGCTACGCTAGGCTAAGCTAGGCTAGGCTATTCTCCAGCATGTACCCTGCGTGGGGCGCTTATGGCGGTGGAGCCCGCAGCCTCAGCACTTCTCTCCGCGCGCTCAGCCTTTCCGCGGCCCGCCTCCGTCTGCCGGTGGCTTCGGGGGATATGGAGCTCCATCTCCGGCAAACTCCTCCAACTTCTCCAGCCTGCATGAGCAGCATCTGCAGCAGATGCAGCAGCTTCAGCAGCTCCACCAGAGGCAGCTCCAGTCTGTGCTACACTATAATAACGCCAACTTCAACGCTGCTCCTGCTCCATCTCCAGCGGCTCCTCCACAGTGGAGCGGACCTGCGGCAGGATATCCACCACCTACATCTCACTTTCAGCCGGATCCTGCTCAGAACAGAGGCGCTGCTCCACCTGAACCCCCATCTGCACCTCCACCAGCACCTAAAACCACCACACCAACACCAGCTCACTCCCTGAACACCACCTCCACCACAACCTCCACCACGGAGAGTTCAGCAGCAGAGCCGAAAGAGAAGACAGCTAACTTGTCTGCCATGTCTCTACAGGTAAGATCCATCTTTACTGCTCCATTAAATCACCGTCCATACAAATCACCCTGAACCGAGTCGGAGTCGTGCCCCCCATCCTGCATTTTCCATCACACTGACTTCAACCACACACACACACACAGGGCAGTGTAATACACTATCAGGGTGCTGTAGATCACTTATTGTGTACTATTGTACGTTAATTCTCTGTGTGTGTGTGCAGGAGCAGCAGGATTACTGGTACCAGCAGCACCTTCACAACCTTCAGAAGTTGAAGAATGAGAAGATGAAGCAGGGAGGTAGTGACGTGTCCTCTAAAGGAAACACAGGCACGTCCCCTGACCCACCACCGCATGAAGCCCCACCTCCTCCACCCCCTAAAGAGGAACCTCCTCCACCTCCTCCACCTGACGACAAGGTAACATCCTACTGCTGCTTCAGCAAATCCAACCTGTTCTACTGAAACTGCAAAGATCTGAAGTCCTCTGTGTGTGTGCGTGTGTGTGTGCGTGCGTGCGCGTCTCAGCCCAGCATGGCCGAGTCTGCAGACCCGGCAGAGGCAGCGAGGTTACAGCAACTGCAGGTGGCAGCAGCTCAGTGGCAGCAGGTTCAGTACCACAGAGCGGGGTATCAGTACCAGGCCCTGATGCAGGAACACACACAGCTTCAGCAGATACTGCACCGCTACCAACAGGTCATCCAGCAACCTGCACACTTAGAGGTACACACACACACACACACATCACCTTGTACACCATCACAGTGCTGACCTGTAGTGATGAGACCTGGTTCAGTGGAGTTCTGGTTCTCAGTACTGAGTTTAAGTGGACTGTGTTACCTGCTGGTGTTAGAAGTTGTTGAAAGTTGGATGTTCTTGTCCTCCAGGAGAAGTAACAGGAGTGAGGATTTCCTTACAGTTATTAATCCAGGGTCCTCATACTTTTTGAAAGTACTTGAATTTTATACACATGGATTCAAGGCCTGGAAAGTTGTTGAAAACAAACATAGATCTTTAAAAGTGCTTGAATTAAATTGAAAATCAATTTTGTTTAGTGGTCTTCAGGAGGAAACCTGTGTATCAGTATATAAATATATTATTATTTTATTATATTATATTTATTTATTATATTATTGTATACACACCTCACCTGTGTCCTGAGCTGCATGGCATCGGGAGAAAAACCTTTTTTTTTTTTTTAAACGCACGACGATGCAAAAAGATAAACTCCTGAGAGTAATACAGTGGACCCCGGTTATGTCGATGTCCTAGGGGGTCGGCAAAAAGCATCGAGATAACCAATGATCGAGATAAACGAAAATCAAAATGGCGGCAATATATTAACGTGCTTGAAATTTCTTTATGTGCATGATGTGCGTTAATAAATGAGAATGTGCATGCACGTGTTTTTAAAGGGTTTTTTACACAACAGCGTTGCTGCGATTTGTTTGATGAAGGCATGCTATAAAAATACATACAGTACATGTTTATCTGTCAGGAATCCACCTGCCACGCCCCCTTCGGCCCCCTTCAGCGTGTCAGGTGCTTTCTCGGACGCTTTCTCTGAAGCTCCCGGCTTTAATCGCGCACATATGGTGCTCGTTTATCATCATCACCAGCTCCTATTTAAACTTCCACACTCTCACTGTCCGTTATTGTTGGTATATGTTGGTTTACGGCGGTCGTTGTTATCGCGCATGCGTATCCCGGTACGTGTCTTCCCACCGGCACTCTCTCAACGGCTGTGCTTTCCTTCCTAAAGTTCCCCCCCTTCCCCGATCCTGCCGGTGTTCATTCTATGCTTT
Organism: Silurus meridionalis; assembly: GCF_014805685.1. NCBI lineage: Eukaryota > Metazoa > Chordata > Actinopteri > Siluriformes > Siluridae > Silurus > Silurus meridionalis. The sequence continues at coordinate 26,472,210 of NC_060906.1, forward strand.
TGCTGCCCATCCCACGTTCCGCGCTGTGCTCCTACCCAGCGCGGCTTTCGCCTCCCGTTCATCGCATAACATTTAACAACAAAAGGCATATGTGCACTAACTAACAGCAAAGATTCACCAGTATACAATACAACACCTGTAGCAGCTGTAAGACTTGATTTTTCCGCCACTTCCGCGAGTTCTTCTGCGGCTGCACCGAGATAACCGACAATAAATGGCAAATTTTCCCCCCTTGTGCTCGAGATATCAGGGTTCGGCGACATAAAAAAAGTTGACATAACCGATAAAAAATGCTTAGACAAAGCGAGAATTTGGCGGTTCCACTTCAAAAACGTCGACTTAATAGGGTTGTCGAGTTAACCGAGGTTGAGATAAGTGGGTTCCACTGTAGTTGTGAAAGGAAGGAGGAAGACAGTGAACAATGACTTTCTTGGTCTGCTACTGTTTAGATACAAGCCGTTGTAACGTGTTGAGTCTGGGTGAAGGGAGAGCTCTCTAACTCCAGTTACAACAGAAATCATATAAGCACAGACAGGTTTCCAAAACTCGTGATTTTTTATTTTTCTTGGCAACAGCGTTACAGGTTAGTCAAAGAAACTTAGAAATGAGCATCAGAAAATAATAAGGACATATTCCTCAGTCTTGCACTAATGCAGTAATAGCGGAAAAATGCGGCAGCAGGCTATTCCCAAAATACCGCTCTGCTCTTAAAGGAGCCACAACATATTTCACCTGTTACACCATGTAACAGACACTGTCTTTCATTAAAGCCTGTGTAAAGTTCATTAGTTTCAGTGTAGACACTGCGGCTTATAGACAGGTGCGGCTTATTTATGTTCCAAATAAAAATCTTTGTCAAATTCAGTGGGTGCGGCTTATACAGTGAGGAAAATAAGTATTTGAACACTGCTATTTTGCAAGTTCTTCCACTTAGAAATCATGGAGGGGTCTGAAATTGTCATCGTAGGTGCATGTCCACTGTGAGAGACATAATCCAAAAAAAAAATCCCCAAATCACAATATATGATTTTTAAACTATTTATTTGTGTGATACAGCTGCAAATAAGTATTTGAACACCTGTCTATCAGCTAGAATTCTGACCCTCAAAGACCTGTTAGTCTGCCTTTAAAATGTCCACCTCCACTACATTTATTATCCTAAATTAGATGCACCTGTTTGAGGTCGTTAGCTGCATAAAGACACCTGTCCACCCCATACAATCAGTAAGAATCCAACTACTAACATGGCCAAGACCAAAGAGCTGTCCAAAGACACTAGAGACAAAATTGTACACCTCCACAAGGCTGGAAAGGGCTACGGGAAATTGCCAAGCAGCTTGGTGAAAAAGGTCCACTGTTGGAGCAATCATTAGAAAATGGAAGAAGCTAAACATGACTGTCAATCTCCCTCGGACTGGGGCTCCATGCAAGATCTCACCTCGTGGGGTCTCAATGATCCTAAGGAAGGTGAGAAATCAGCCCAGTACACAGGAGGAGCTGGTCAATGACCTGAAAAGAGCTGGGACCACCGTTTCCAAGGTTACTGTTGGTAATACACTCAGACGTCATGGTTTGAAATCATGCATGGCACGGAAGGTTCCCCTGCTTAAACCAGCACATGTCCAGGCACCTCTTAAGTTTGCCAATGACCATTTGGATGATCCAGAGGAGTCATGGGAGAAAGTCATGTGGTCAGATGAGACCAAAATATAACTTTTGGGTCATGATTCCACTAAACGTGTTTGGAGGAAGAATGATGAGTACCATCCCAAGAACACCATCCCTACTGTGAAGCATGGGGGTGGTAGCATCATGCTTTGGGGGTGTTTTTCTGCACATGGGACAGGGCGACTGCACTGTATTAAGGAGAGGATGACCGGGGCCACGTATTGCGAGATTTTGGGGAACAACCTCCTTCCCTCAGTTAGAGCATTGAAGATGGGTCGAGGCTGGGTCTTCCAACATGACAATGACCCGAAGCACACAGCCAGGATAACCAAGGAGTGGCTCTGTAAGAAGCATATCAAGGTTCTGGCATGGCCTAGCCAGTCTCCAGACCTAAACCCAATAGAGAATCTTTGAAGGGAACTCCGTGTTTCTCAGCGACAGGCCAGAAACCTGACTGATCTAGAGAAGATCTGTGTGGAGGAGTGGGCCAAAATCCCTCCTGCAGTGTGTGCAAACCTGGTGAAAAAGTAGGGCTGGGTGAAATGGCTAAAAATCCCAGATTTTTTTCACAAAAAATCCGATTTGCGATTTAAATTGATTTCCCCCCTGCTTAAAATCAATTTGCATATGACAATTTTTTTTTTTTTTTTAAGTTTTAAGTTTATTAAATAAAGTTTATTTATCCTTCTGGGATTATAACCCACTTTGGGTTAAAGTGCAATCAGAAACAACGAGCCAAAAATACAAGATGGCGGCCCTGCCTTTGTAAATTGTGAAAATAGAACGTAACATTAAAATGAGCAAACCTACAAAGAAAAATGTTTCATGAGTGTTTAAATGTGGAACATGATTGAAAATGCACCTGAGGTTTTGAGTGATTTTGCCTTTACTTTTCTCCAAAACTCCACAGTAAAATGGGATAAAATTTAAGAGTAATAAACAGGGACACTGTAAATAAGAAGTATATGAAGATTGAGCAAATTTATAAAGAAAAATGTTTTATGAGTGTTTGAATGTGGAACATGGTTAAAAATGCAGTGATGTTTGGAGTGATTTTACTTTACTTTTCTTAAAAGCTCCACAGTAAAATGACTGTTTATGAGTGTTTGAAAATGGTGATTTAAATGATCTGATTTTTCTGAAGCGTCTTTACATGTATTTTGGTCGCTTCCACCACCCGTACCGTAAGTGTACGATTGGACGCGCAACACTAAACAAAGTGCGGCTGCATAAACGTGTATTTTCAACATGCGGCTGCTTAACTTTTCTTGGGAATGAGTTCTTCTCTGCTCGCTGCCATGTTGTTTGTGTATCTCTATGGCAAACGCGCGGGGGAGGGGGGCGTTTGGCGGGGGCTGAGTTCGTTCGAAACTATGGGAGCCCAGAGGGGAGCGTCGGCGCACATTAAAGAGAAAACTGATTTTTATTAAAACAGATCGATGTAAACTACACATTCGAGTTAATCGATAAAATCGATTTATCGCCCAGCCCTATGAAAAACCACAGGAACCGTTTGACCTCTGCAATTGCAAACAAAGGCTACTGTACCAAATACCTGTTCCTCTTTACTGTAAGAAGTGATACTTTATATGCTGGGGTGTGAGTTTGATTGGTGTTTGATATTAAATGAATAGTGTGTTAAAAAGTCCTTGAAAGTCCTTGGACAGTAACCTTGTTAATCTGTGTTTTTTCCTCTTCATCATCAGTCCATGTCTGCAGACCTGCAGTTGCAGCACTATGAGATGCAGCAGCAGCAGTTTGCACCGGTGTTGCAGGACTGGGACAGACACTTTAAGCTCTGGCTGGACCAGTTCCAGGCATATCCTCACAAAGACCAGCTTCAGGAGTATGAAGGTCAGTGGAGACAGTGGCAGGAGCAAATGAGCTCCACTTCAGCCCATTTGAACGAGCGAGTGACCACACTGAGGGGCATGAAACAGCCGTATGGAGGTATGGTGGGAGCGTATGGGCAGCCCTGTCCTCCTGCACCAGATATGAGCACCACCCCGATGGCACCAAATACTCTGGTTCCTTCCTCAGGCCCTCCTCAGAGCACACGTCCAACCAATCTTTCAGGACCAAATTCTGTGGAATCAGGTTCACGTCCAGGATTAGTGGTTTCAGCTCCACGTCCAGGGTCAGTGGTTCCTGTCTGTCCTCCTGGAACAGCGGCAAGACAGCCTGGTCCTCGTGGAAGGTTTGAAGGCCCAAGAGGTCCGAGGTATGGTGTACATGTCTTACAACGTTAAATATGGACCCTGCTGGTTATAAATGTAAATAATGTCTGGATTTAAAGACTGTAAAGTTGAACTTGGTTGTATTCTGTCTGTCACATTTGGCTAAATCTCATCAGGTAATAAACATGTGAGACTGTTTTTTTTTTTTTTGATTTTATGTTGTTTTTTAGGTTTGAAGGTCCTAGAGGGCCAAGATTTGAAGTTCCATTACAGCAGAGATTTTGTGAACCAGCCAGGTTTGATGGTGGTCAGCACTTCGGAAAGCCTCCACGAGGTAATGCGCATCTGTCAGGACCTTCAGGTAGATTTGAGACTCCACTTTCTCGTTATGAGAGACCTCCTGGACCACACCTGGGTCCACCCATAGGTCCATCTCCACCATCTGTTCCTGCCTCACAAACTAAACTTAGCCAGGTAAAACAACCAAACTCACAGCTGGGTAAACCTGATTCTTCTTCAGCTTCTCTTCCTGAAAGTGTGACCACAAGCAAGAAAGAAAATGGAACGATTCCAAATGAAACGGAACACAAGTCCATGTCAGATGATGTAATGAGTTCAGATGATGCATTCTTTGTTCAGACTGATCCAATTCCTCAGTCTGACAAAGGCAAGAAACCTGACACCATCAAACAGGCTGTTAAAGAGAAGGACTCAAAAAAGGATAACTTCAAAACAACTGTAACAGCAGCACCATCCTCAGCAGCGCCATCCTCAGCAGCGCCATCCTCAGCAGCGCCATCCTCAGCTGCGCCATCCTCAGCTGCGCCATCCTCAGCTGCACCTGTCCCACTAAATCAACCCCTAACTACTCCCAATAAGACCCCAGAGGCATCAAAAAGTATTACTGCTCCACAACAACGGGCACAGCCTCTTCAACAAGGCCCATTCCAATCTGACCTGCACAAGGAACCCCCTGGAACACCACACGAGATAAATCAGTATGGTCCTCCACATGCTCTCCGTGGTCACGGTAGGGGTCAAGCTCCTTTATCAATGCGAGGAAGAGGTCGTGGACGTGGTCGAGGACAGATGAGCAGACCTCTGGGTCCTCCATCTTTATCAGATCCCAGTTTTCATGGGGAAGATGCTTCATATGAGCATCAGCCACCAATTGAAGAGGATTTTGGTTGGGGGGAGCATTCCCAAGAACCACATTGTATGATGGATGACCGGGAAGCTCATGAGATGTGGCACCCTGAGGAGCATCATTTCCAGAAAGAATTTTATGAAGAGCCTGAAGAACGTGCAGCACATCAGGGCCGAATGGATCCCGCAGAGAGACCCGTGGAACACTGGGAAGAGGAGCAGCCGGAGTACTGGGAGGAGGGAGATCAATACTGGGCAGAGAGAAGACCTACAATGATGCACCATCGACCCTCTTTGCCTCTTGAAGGACCTAGATGCCCCCCTTTCCAACCACGCTTTATGCACCACGGTCCACGACGTCCTCCTCCACCATCAAATATGGAACGTGACCCACATGGCCCCCCTCCTCCTTTTCCTAACATGGGGCCTCGTTTTCGACGTGGTTGTCCGGGTCCTTGGGGGCCAAGACCACGTCATGACCTGATGAGACGACCTCCTCTACCACCTCATGAACTATTGGAGAGAGAGCCAGTGGGTCCACCTGGGTACCATGATGAAATGGACAGAGAACCTGGTTGGCCTCTTCCACATGGTAGAGAACCCAGGCACCCTCTATTACCTCCTCATGAAATGAGGGATATGAGAAGGCCACCCATGCGATCACATCCGATGGCGATAGATAGGTGGAGAAGACCACCACTCGAAGATCCTCAAGGAGGCTATGAGCAAGAATATGCTGAGTTTGGACCTGAGGATGATGGGTATCAGGGAAGACCTCCATCTGATTACCGCCCCCGGGATTACAAGGACGAAGAGTTTTACCATGCGAGAGATGAGTGGAGAGGAGAACATCCAGATCGTGACTTTCCTCCACATCCACCACGTGGGCCACAATCAGACCACCACAGAGAAGATCCCTGGAGGGAGGAAAGGGACAGACCGTTCTTGTATGAGAATGATGATCGAATGAGGGCTGAACAAAGAGGACCTGGGTATCCTGAAGGACCTCTGTATAGGGACCGAGATAATGAACCTCCCTTTCGTTCTCGTCCTGATTGGGAAAGACCACCACCTCCTCCACTGAAAGAGAGAATTTACCCAGATCCCACTGAAGAAACTCGACCTCTTTATGATAGGAACTCTGAACTCCCCATTGCACCACAAAGCAGTGTTCCAGAAGCTCCACTTGATCAGATGTCACCAGGTGGAACCAAAACCGTTCTTGCACTTTCTCAAAGGCAGCATGAAATCATCCTCAAAGCTGCTCAGGAGCTGAAGATGATCAGGTACACGGATGCACGTACAGATGCATGATCATATTTTATTAATTTGTATATAGTTTTTTTTTTATTTTTTTTTTTACTGGTTTTGTTTCTGGAAAATAGAGAGCTTCAAGAGAGCAAAAAGGTTCTGGGCGAAACTTCTGAGTCTCCAGGAGTAGCTTCTGAAATTTCTGCTGGTCTTCTTGGACTTGAAATTCCACCCGAGGTTAAAAATGCTCTTCAGGTAAGTGGTGTTTTATTATAAACACTTTCTGACTTAGTAATCTGACATAACATTTGTGTTTGTGTGGACAGGACGTGTCTGGAAGACTCTTGGAACCTGGAATGCACAAATCCAACCCAGTTGCAGATTTCCTCCACACAGCATCAGCACCACCTCCAAAACCTTCCTTCATTACGACCACGGTGGATTATGGTCACGGACACGGTAAACACAGGCCCATTTTAACATGCCGAGTAGGTGTGGTATGGATTTGAAGAATTAATGGATGGTTTCTGTAAGCAGATGTTGGTGCAAAGGTGGAGAGGATCTCCTATGGGGAGAGGATTGTACTGAGGCCTGATCCTCTGCCATCTGATCGACTCTATGAGAAAGGTTGGTGTATTCTGCGCTCTGCTTTAAGTGGTGTGTTAATGCCAGAAGTTTGTAATGAACGTTTTGCCTCACAGAACTTCTTGGACGTCGGGACCCATACTACGATAGAAGAGGTGATTCCTACATGGACCAGCGGGAATATGGAAGGAATCGAGACAGAGAACCATTCCGAGACAGACCTTCCCTGGATTACGAGAGGGATCGTGTGGAAAGAGAGCGTTACTCTAGAGACGAGAGGTGGGAAAGTTCTAGGAGTTTCTTCAGTATGTTCTCTACAGTTCTGCACTCCTCAGTCTCTTTCCTGGGGTAGTTTGTGGTATTTACTCTGCCTTGTCGTTTGTTTAGGCCACCCCCAGGCCCACCCCGTCCTGCTTACCGGGATCGTGAGAGGGATGTGAGGGAGCACTCGAGTCGCTCGAGCCGAGATCGGGAGCCGTATAACCGATCTTCATATGAAAGAAGTCTTGATCGCTATGATCATGCAGCTTCAGGTTACACAAGTGAGTTCAGCAGGATTTGTTTATAACGTGTAGAAACAGGACGTGGAGGAAACATCTGACGTGCTGTTTGCTCTCAGATGACAGGAGGAGTTACCCCGATGAACCTCCTCCTCCATCTCTTCCTCAACGTGTTGAGAAGAAACCAGAAACCAAGAATGTTGATGACCTTCTAAAGCCACCTGGACGTGCGAGTCGTCCTGACAGGGTAAAGGTTCCTCCACGTTACCCATCACACTTTATAAACATACATGCTAATCAGGAACAGCACTTCATATCTGGTGTCATTTACACAACATCTGAGCAGATACTGCATATGTATATCAATTTTATTTCAGATTGTGGTAATAATGCGAGGGTTACCAGGAAGTGGGAAGAGCCACCTGGCAAAGCTCATCCGGGTAAAATCACGTGCGCGCGCGCACACACACACACACACACACACCTGTGTTCATGCCTCACTACCTGCTTTTGGTTTACCTGCTGATGTTCTGCATCACATGACAATACTGTTGGTTGATGAGTGGTGGGGAGTGAGTGAGTGGTGAGTGGTGGTGGTGAATGAGTGAGTGAGTGATGGTGGGGAGTGAGTGTGTATGTGAGTGATAGTGGGGAGTGGGTGAGTGATGGTGGGGAGTGAGTGAGTGGGTGAGTGATGGTGGGGAGGAGTGGTGAGTGGTGGTGGGGAGTGATGGTGGTGAGTGATGGTGGGGAGTGGGGAGTGAGTGGGTGAATGATGTTGGGGAGTGAGGAGTGATGGTGGGGAGTGGGGAGTGAGTGGGGAGTGAGTAAGTGAGTGGTGGGGAGTGAGGAGTGAGTGGTGGGGAGTGATTAAATGATGGTGGTGGTAAATGAGTGATGGTGAGTGATGGTGGGGAGTGAGTGAGTGGTGAGTGAGTGAGTGGTGGTGGGGAGTGAGTGAGTGGTGGGGAGTGGTGAGTGGTGGTGGGGAGTGATTAAATGAGTGATTGGTGGTGGGTGATGGTGGTGAGTGGGGAGTAATGGTGGGGAGGAGTGAGTGAGTGGGTGAATGATGTTGGGGAGTGAGTGAGTGATGGTGGGGAGTGGGTGTGTGGGTGAGTGATGGTGGGGAGTGGGTGTGTGGGTGAGTGATGGTGGGGAGTGATTAGGTGATGGTGGGGGTGAGTGGGTGAGTGGTGGTGAGTGAGTGATGGTGGGGAGTGATGGTGGGGAGTGAGTGAGTGGTGGGGAGTGAGTGAGTGGTGTGGGGAGTGAGTGGTGGGGAGTGGGTGAGTGAGTGGTGGGGAGTGATTAAATGAGTGATTGGTGGTGGGTGATGGTGGTGAGTGGGGAGTGAGTAAATGAGTGAGTGAGTGAGTGAGTGGGTGAATGATGTTGGGGAGTGAGTGAGTGATGGTGGGGAGTGGGTGTGTGGGTGAGTGATGGTGGGGAGTGGGTGTGTGGGTGAGTGATGGTGGGGAGTGATTAGGTGATGGTGGGGTGAGTGGGTGGGTGAGTGATGGTGGGGAGTGAGTGGGTGAGTGATGGTGGGGAGGAGTGGATGAGTGATGGTGGGGAGGAGTGAGTGAGCGATGGTGGGGAGTGGGTATGTGATGGTGGGGAGTGAGTAAATGAGTGAGTGAGTGATGGTGGTGAGTGGGGAGTAATGGTGGGGAGGAGTGAGTGAGTGGGTGAATGATGTTAGTGAGTGAGTGATGGTGGGGAGTGGTGAGTGGGTGAGTGATGGTGGGGAGTGATTGAGTGATGGTGGGGAGTGAGTGAGTGGGTGTGTGATGGTGGGGAGGAGTGAGTGGTGAGTGATGGTGGGGAGTGAGTGAGTGAGTGATGGTGGGGAGTGGTGGAGTGAGTGATGGTGGAGTGAGTGGTGGAGTGATGGTGGGGAGTGAGTGGGTGAGTGATGGTGGGGAGTGAGTGAGTGGTGGGGAGTGATGGTGGGGAGTGAGTGGGTGAGTGATGGTGGGGAGTGAGTGAGTGGTGGGGAGTGATGGTGGAGAGTGATTAGATGAGTGATGGTGGGGAGTGAGTGAGTGATGGTGGGGAGTGAGTGGATGAGTGATGGTGAGGAGTGAGTGAGTGAGCAATGGTGGGGAGTGGGTGAGTGATGGTGGGGAGTGAGTGGTGGTGAGTGAGTAAGTGAGTGATGGTGGTGAGTGGGTTAGTGATGGTGGGGAGTGGGTGGGTGAGTGGTAGGGCTGGGACGATTCACTAATCTGGCGATTCAATACTATCCCGATACTTTTGTGCCGATTCAATACATATTGCGATTCTGTAGCTATTGCGATTCATTGTTTAAAGCATAGAGCATAAAGAACCTTGAAGCATAAAACTTTTTAAGTACCAAAAACTTGAATATAATATTTAAATGTGCAACAAATAACTAAAAACAATACTCTCTGAAATAAAATAAAAGTGCCGTTAAACTGTTCCAATGTCCAACTCAGTCAAGGTGCTAATATCCTTCTCTCTCTTCCTCACCTCAGGTGAGAGCTATTATGGCATCTCGTTGAAACGTCTGTTATAAGTTTGTGCACAGGGAGCTCCAGTAACTTTTGTTTTTCCTGCAAAACATGAAGTCCTGCAGCACTTCGATGGAAATATCCTGTGATGCGTCGTACTCGTCCGAGTAACTGCGACAGCGGGCAGCTTCAGTGCGCGCCAGAGGTCAGATTATGAGTGTGCGCGTAGCACTTAATATGGAGAAAGCCGGTTAATTGGGCAGCGATAACCATATTAGACACATTGTCTGTGACTAAAGCAGGATCTTTATCCGTTAAACAATTCTCAGAGGTTTGCTCCACTGACTTTGCAATAGGTTTGCTTTCTTGCACCAGCTTAAAACGGATACGACGTCATCTGATACGGACAACGACAAAATACGTTTCGCCCTCTGTTGGAATAAAAGCGGTAACATCTTCCCACCACCTTTCTGGAAAAGTAAAATAATTAAATATATATCGATTCTGAGGTAGACAAATCGATCTCAAAATCTTTTTAAAAAGAATCGCGATAGTTTGGCAAATCGATTTTTTCTCCCACCCCTAGTGAGTGGTGGTGGGGAGTGAGTGGTGGTGAGTGGTGGTGGGGAGAGAGGAAGTGAGTGGTGGGGAGTGAATGGTGGTGAGTGAGTGATGGTTAGGGTTAGGTGATGGTGGGGATTGAGTGGTGGTGGTGATGGTTAGGGTTAGTGAGTGATGGTGGGGAGTGAGTGAGTGATGGTGGGGAATGAGTGAGTGATGGTGGGGAGTGAGTGAGTGGTGGTGAGTGGTCAAGTCAAGTCAAGAAGCTTTTATTGTCATTTCAACCATATATAGCTGATGCAGTATACAGTGAAATAAAACAACGTTTCTCCTGAACCCAGGTGCTCCATAAAACAACATAAAACAACAGTCACAGAACAGAAGAACACAGGGCCAGGAACTAAGATCCTCACACATAAAGTGCATGTGTGCAACTTGTGCAAACAGTGCAAGAGACAACACAAGACAGTGCAAGACAACACAGGACAGTGCAGGACAACACACAAAATATAAAAATAAAAGCAGCAGTAGTTCCCAGTAAAACCTGTCGTGACAGGATAAGGTGCACAGTAGCAGAAATGTAAACAAATATAAACAGAATTTTGCAATTCTATAATAGTATAAAAAATATGGTAGCAGCAATCAAGATAAAGTGATCAGTGACCAAGGGATTAACAGAATATTGTGCAATAGAGCAAGTCCCGGAGATCAGCAACAAACGGCATGTAAACATTATGCTATAATGAGAGGTGTGAGTGGTGGTGAGTGATGGTGGTGAGTGAGTGAGTGGATGAGTGATGGTGAGTGGTGGTGGTGAATGATGGTGGGGAGTGAGGTGAGTGATGGTGGGGAGGAGTGATGGTGGGGGAGTGGTGAGTGATGGTGGGGAGTGAGTGAGTGAGTGAGTGATGGTGGGGAGTGAGTGAGTGAGTGAGTGATGGTGGGGAGTGAGTGAGTGAGTGATGGTGGGGAGTGAGTGATTGAGTGATGGTGGGGAGTGAGTGATTGAGTGATGGTGGGAAGTGAGTGAGTGAGTGATGGTGGGAAGTGAGTGAGTGATGGTGGGGAGTGAGTGAGTGATGGTGGAGTGAGTGATGGTGGGGAGTGAGGAGTGAGTGGTGGGGAGTGAGTGAGTGAGGAGTGAGTGATGGTGGGGAGTGAGTGAGTGATGGTGGGGAGTGAGTGAGTGATGGTGGGGAGTGAGTGGTGAGTGATGGTGGGGAGTGAGTGAGTGAGTGATGGTGGGGAGTGAGTGAGCGATGGTGGGGAGTGAGTGAGTGATGGTGGGGAGGAGTGAGTGAGTGGTGATGGTGGGGAGGAGTGAGTGAGTGGTGGTGGGGAGTGAGGGTGAGTGATGGTGGGGAGGAGTGAGTGAGTGATGGTGGGGAGTGAGTGAGGAGTGATGGTGGGGAGTGAGTGATGAGTGATGGTGATGGTGGGAGTGAGTGAGTGATGGTGGGGAGTGAGTGATGGTGGGGAGTGAGTGGGTGAGTGATGGTGGGGAGTGAGTGAGTGGGTGAGTGGTGGGGAGTGAGTGGTGATGGTGGGGAGGAGTGAGTGGTGATGGTGGGAGTGAGTGAGTGAGCGATGGTGGGGAGTGAGTGAGCGATGGTGGGGAGTGAGTGAGTGGAGTGATGGTGGGAGTGAGTGAGGAGTGATGGTGGGGAGGAGTGAGTGGTGATGGTGGGGAGTGAGTGGTGAGTGATGGTGGGGAGTGAGTGAGTGAGTGATGGTGGGGAGTGAGTGAGTGATGGTGGGGAGTGAGTGAGTGAGGAGTGGTGGGGAGTGAGGAGTGATGGTGGGGAGTGATGGTGAGTGAGTGGGGAGTGAGTGATGGTGGGGAGTGAGGTGAGTGATGGTGGTGGGGGAGTGGGTGAGTGATTGTGGGGAGTGAGTGGGGAGTGAGTGATGGTGGGAGTGAGTGGTGAGTGATGGTGGGGAGGAGTGAGTGGGTGAGTGGTGAGTGGTGAGTGAGTGAGTGATGGTGGGGAGTGAGTGAGTGATTGTGGGGGTGAGTGATTGTGGGGAGGAGTGAGTGATGGTGGGTGAGTGAGTGATGGTGGGGAGTGAGTAAATGAGTGAGTGAGTGATGGTGGGAAGTGAGTGAGTGAGTGATGGTGGGAGTGAGTGAGTGATGGTGGGAGTGAGTGATGGTGGAGTGAGTGGTGATGGTGGGGAGTGATTGAGTGATTGGGGGTGAGTGATGGTGGGGAGTGAGTGGTGATGGTGGGGAGTGAGGGTGAGTGATGGTGAGTGAGTGGTGAGTGATGGTGATGGTGGGGAGTGAGGGTGAGTGATGGTGGGGAGTGAGTGAGGAGTGGTGGTGGTGAGTGGTGGTGAGTGATGGTGGGGAGTGAGTAAATGAGTGAGTGAGTGATTGTGGGGAGTGAGTGATGGTGGGGTGAGTGGTGAGTGATGGTGGTGGGGAGTGATGGTGGTGGGGAGTGAGTGGTGATGGTGGGGGAGTGGTGGTGGTGAGTGAGTGGTGGGGAGTGAGTGGGTGAGTGAGTGGTGGGGAGTGAGTGAGTAAGTGGATGAGTGATGGTGGGAGTGAGTGATGGTGGGAGTGAGTGGTGTGGAGTGAGTGAGTAAGTGGATGAGTGATGGTGATGGTGGTGGGGAGTGAGTGGGTGAGTGGTGGTGGGGAGTGAGTGGTGGTGGGGAGTGAGTAAGTGGATGAGTGATGGTGGGGAGTGAGTGAGTGGTGATGGTGGGGAGTGAGTGGGTGAGTAATGGTGGGGAGTGATGGTGGGGAGTGAGTGGTGGTGGGGAGTGAGTGAGTAAGTGGATGAGTGATGGTGGGGAGGAGTGAGTGGTGATGGTGGGGAGTGAGTGGTGAGTGATGGTGGGGAGTGAGTGTGGATGAGTGATGGTGGTGATGGTGGGGAGTGAGTGGTGGTGAGTGATGGTGGGGAGTGAGTGAGTGAGTGGTGGGGAGTGAGTCTTGGGGAGTGATGGTGGGGAGTGAGTGGTGAGTGGTGAGTGGTGGGGAGGAGTGGGTGAGTGATGGTGGGGAGTGAGTGAGTGGGGAGTGAGTGATGGTGGGGAGTGAGTGGTGAGTGAGTGGTGGGGAGTGAGTGAGTGGAGTGAGTGAGTGGGTGAGTGAGTGAGTGGGTGAGTGATGGTGGGGAGTGAGTGGTGTGGAGTGAGTGAGTAAGTGGATGAGTGATGGTGGTGAGTGATGGTGGGGAGGAGTGAGTAAGTGGATGAGTGATGGTGGGGAGGAGTGGTGGGGAGTGGTGAGTGAGTGAGTGGGGAGTGAGTGGTGGGGAGTGATGGTGGGGAGTGAGTGGTGGTGGGGAGTGAGTGATGGTGGGGAGTGAGTGGTGGGGAGGAGTGGTGGTGGGGAGTGGTGAGTGAGTGGATGAGTGATGGTGAGTGAGTGATTGTGGGGAGTGAGTGGTGATGGTGGGGAGTGAGTGATGGTGGGGAGTGAGTGATGGTGGGGAGTGAGTGATGGTGGGGAGTGAGTGATTGTGGGGAGGAGTGATTGTGGGGAGGAGTGATGGTGGGGAGGAGTGGGTGAGTGAGTGATGGTGGGGAGTGAGTGATGGTGGGGAGTGAGTGAGTGGATGAGTGATGGTGGGGAGGAGTGAGTGGGTGAGTGATGGTGGGGAGTGATTGGTGGGGAGTGAGTGGATGAGTGATGGTGGGGAGTGATGGTGATGGTGGGGAGGAGTGAGTGGGTGAGTGATGGTGGGGAGTGAGTGAGTGAGTGGTGGGGAGTGGTGGTGGGGAGTGAGTGGTGGTGGGGAGTGAGTGGTGGTGGGGAGTGATGGTGGGGAGGAGTGGGTGAGTGATGGTGGGGAGTGAGTGATGGGGAGTGAGTGATTGTGGGGAGTGAGTGATGGTGGGGAGGAGTGATGGTGGGGAGTGAGTGGTGGTGATGGTGGGGAGTGAGTGATGGGGAGTGAGTGATGGTGATGGTGGGGAGGAGGAGTGGTGGGGAGTGAGTGATGGTGGGGAGTGAGTAAGTGGATGAGTGATGGTGGGGAGGAGTGAGTGGGTGAGTGATGGTGGGGAGTGATGGTGGGGAGGAGTGAGTGGGTGAGTGATGGTGGGGAGGAGTGGTGGGGGAGTGGTGAGTGAGTAAGTGGATGAGTGATGGTGGGGAGTGAGTGGGTGAGTGATGGTGGGGAGGAGTGGGTGAGTGATGGTGAGTGAGTGGTGGGGAGTGAGTGAGTGAGTGATGGTGGGGGAGTGGTGGGGAGTGAGTGGTGGTGAGTGATGGTGAGTGAGTGGTGAGTGAGTGAGTGGGGAGTGATGGTGAGTGAGTGAGTGGTGGGGAGTGAGTGAGTGAGTGAGTGGTGGGGGAGTGGTGGGGAGTGATGGTGGGGAGTGAGGAGTGAGTGAGTGATGGTGATGGTGGGGAGTGAGTGAGTGATGGTGATGGTGGGGGAGTGAGTGAGTGATGGTGGGGAGTGAGTGAGTGAGTGGGAGTGAGTGGGAGTGAGTGATGGTGAGTGAGTGGTGGGGAGTGAGTGATTGTGGGGAGTGAGTGATGGTGAGTGAGTGATGGTGGGGAGGAGTGATGGTGGGGAGTGAGTGGTGAGTGATGGTGGGGAGTGATGGTTGAGAGTGAGTGGTGGGGAGTGAGTGAGTAAGTGGATGAGTGATGGTGGGGAGTGAGTGCGTGATGGTGGGGAGTGAGTGGGTGAGTGATGGTGATGGTGGGGAGTGAGGAGTGATGGTGAGTGAGTGGTGGGGAGTGAGTGGTGGGGAGTGAGTGAGTGAGTAAGTGGATGAGTGATGGTGGGGAGTGAGTGGGTGAGTGATGGTGGGGAGTGAGTGAGTGGGTGAGTGATGGTGGTGATGGTGGGGAGTGAGTGGTGGGGAGTGAGTGATGGTGAGTGAGTGATGGTGGGGAGTGAGTGGTGGGGAGTGAGTGAGTAAGTGGATGAGTGATGGTGGGGAGTGAGTGAGTGAGTGATGGTGGGGAGGAGTGAGTGCGTGATGGTGGGGAGTGAGTGAGTGAGTGGATGAGTGATGGTGAGGAGTGAGTGAGTGATTGTGGGGAGTGAGTGATGGTGGGGAGGAGTGATGGTGGGGGTGAGTGATGGTGGGGAGGAGTGATGGTGGGGAGTGAGGAGTGAGTGGGGAGTGAGTGATGGTGGGGAGTGAGTGATGGTGGGGAGTGATGGTTGAGAGTGAGTGGTGGGGAGTGAGTGAGTAAGTGGATGAGTGATGGTGGGGAGGAGTGAGTGGGGAGTGAGTGGTGGGGAGTGAGTGAGTGGGTGAGTGATGGTGATGGTGGGGAGGAGTGAGTGAGTGCGTGATGGTGGGGAGTGAGGGTGAGTGATGGTGGGGAGGAGGAGTGCGTGATGGTGGGGAGTGAGTGGATGAGTGATGGTGGGGAGTGAGTGAGTGCGTGATGGTGGGGAGTGAGTGAGTGAGTGATGGTGGGGAGTGAGTGGTGGTGAATGATGGTGGGGAGTGAGTGAGTGAGTGGTGGTGAGTGATGGTGAGGAGTAAGAGGTGGTGAGTGAGTGGTGGGGAGTGAGTCTTGGGGAGTGAGTGGTGATGGTGATTGAGTGATGGTGTCTTTTCCAGGATAAGGAGGTGGAGTTTGGAGGAGCTCCACCGCGAGTACTTGGTCTCGATGACTATTTCATGACTGAAGTGGAGAAAGAGGAGAAAGACCCTGACACTGGGAAGCGCATTAAAACTAAGGTTAGAATTCAAACGTGCATCAGACACCACCAGGTGCTTTCAGAGTTTAAGAGCTACTGAGGAGCAGGAACAGGAATGTTCTACACCAGAGAAAAATAAAGCAGATAATTTTCTGTATTTTTTAATCACGAAAACCATGTTTACTTATTTCAGGAATAAAATTCTATACAGTGAGTCTCTACCTGTGTGTACACACACACACACACACACCTCTATACACTCTCACACAAATACACACACCTCTACACAAGTGCGAACAAACATATAGTCACATGCCTCTAAACACACACACACCGCCAATTGTGTACTCATGCAGGTAGAGTGTTGATCATGTGTACACTGTTGCAGGTCCTAGAATATGAGTATGAGCCAGAGATGGAGGACACCTACAGGAACAGCATGCTGAAGACCTTTAGAAAGACACTGGACGATGGCTTCTTCCCCTTCATCATCCTCGACGCCATCAATGAGAAAGTGAAGTACTTCGAGCAGTTCTGGAGTGCAGCTAAAACCAAAGGGTTTGAGGTGAGCTGTCTGTTCCTCATTGAGGAGAACCGTGGCTTTCTCTCTCTGACACTGTCTCACTGTAACCCCATCTCCTGCCCCACAGGTCTACGTAGCTGAAGTCTCTGCTGACCATCAGACCTGTGCTAAGAGGAACATTCATGGGCGCAAGCTAAAGGACATCACCAAGGTCTTTCTCTACTCTTTACACAGCTCATACAGGGTTAGGGTAAAGAGACCTTAGGTGGTAGTTGTGGGGTAATAAGGGGTGTTATTGTTGGATGACAGGGGTAATTGACAAGGGGATAACAGGGGTAATTGATAAGGTGGAGGTCACAGGGGTAATGAGGGGTGGTGTGGGAGTTATGGGGTAATAATTAGTGATAAGAGGTGGTGAGATAAGGGTCACAAGGGGAGATAAGGGGTGATGAGTTGAGGTCACAGGGCAATAAGGGGTGATGAGTTGAGGTCACAGGGCAATAAGGGGTGATGAGGTGAGGGTCACAGGGCAATAAGGGGTGATGAGGTGAGGGTCACAGGGCAATAAGGGGTGATGAGTTGAGGGTCACAGGGCAATAAGGGGTGATGAGGTGAGGGTCACAGGGCAATAAGGGGTGATGAGGTGAGGGTCACGGGGGCGACAAGGGGTGATGAGGTGACGGTCACGGGCGATAAGAAGTAATAAGAGGTGCTCTGTGTGTGTGTGTGTGTGTGTGTGTATATGTGTGTATATATATATATAATGATTTTGGAATCTGTTGAATGTGTTTTCACAGCTGGCGAACAGCTGGGAGTCGGCCCCGGTGCACATGGCACGTCTGGATCTTCGCTCATTGCTGCAGGACGCTGCTATAGAGGAGGTGTGTAGTTTACACTGAACACTACAGAGCTCTTAATGATGATGAGGAGGATGGTGGTGATGATCTCAGATCTCTGTGTTCCAGGTGGAGATGGAGGACTCTGAGATGGATGCTGCAGCTGAAGAGAAGAAGGAGGAAGAGGAGGAGGCAGATCTGGTAGGACTTTAATGTTTCTGCATGTTTACTCTTTAAACACTGTGTTCATTCTCCAGACGTTTGAGTTACAGTTACTATACTGAAATGTAGACGTGTTTGCAGCCTGGTGTTGCTTCACTGAAGTGTTTATAACAGATTTAATTTCAATTCTGTAATAAAATTCCATTAAATTGAAGTTTCCTAATGCAGCATTATTAAAATATTTGTTTACTAATTAAATTATTTGTTCCAGTTGTTGTTGGTTTTATGAATTGTGTGTTGGTTTGGATTTACTTTTGCAAAAAAATTAAATTAGTCAAATGCAGGTAAACATTTCAACACTATTCTGTATGAGCTGCTTTAATACACCGTCCCACATGCAGTCTGCAGGGACACGGCTGTAGTTTAAGCTTTATTACGCCTTGTATTTTTGTGTGTGTGTGTGTGTGTGTGTGTGTGTGTGTGTGTGTGTGTGTGTGTGTGTGTGTGTGTGTGTGTGTGTGAGTGAGAGAGATATTTAGCCAAACCTGAACACAATATAGAGTGCAGATTAAACTGAACATTTAATAATAAAGATCACAATGTCTGCAGTAAAGGTTAATGTTAACAGTAAACAATAAAGATTTATCTAAAATGAGCTGGTTATTTTTGCACTAAAGAGACTATTTACAGCTAATGTAATGAGCTTGCAGTAAACCCTAGCTAACGTCTAGACAATGTCTACAGTGAAGGAATGATGATGTCTGCACTAAATCAGTAGTGACTTCTAGAGTGATGAGACATGGCAGTAATAATGGTTACTATACCATCTATACTATAATTATTAATTATTCTCTGTGAGAACCTTCTAATTACTGTGTGTGTGTGTGTGTGAGAGAGAGAGAGAGATCGAGTTAACAAAAACAAATTTAATTTCACACACACATTCATACAGTTTTATGTAGTGAGATGTTTTTTACGACGGTCCAACAGGTAAATAGAATATAAAAAATAAACTAAAGTATAAGGTATAAGAAGTGTAAAAATTTAGAAAAAATATGTATACACTATAAATAAAGATACATGAGTTAGGCAGAAGGGGATGATATGTATATGACCCAGATATTGACAGAGTCCAGTTTTTAGTGTCCCAGTGTGATTGTCACTAAAGTGACCCTGTGCTTTGCCAGTCCAGTGTAAGTGACAGTGGACGACTGTGCAAAAGGATTTATGCAAAGGAAGGAAAAGTAAGTCCAGTAGAGGAAGTCCAGGTGCCAGGTGTTACCTCGTTTAGACTTCGAATGGCCTGCGGGAAGAAGCTCCTCCTCATTCGCTCTGTGTTTGCCTTTAAGGAGCGGAAGTGCTTTTTAACGCAACAGAAAAAGTGTCCATTGTTAGCATGGCTGAGGTCCTTTACAATCTTCATGGCTATGGACATGGCACCATGTGCTGTAGATGTCTTGAAGGTTAGGGAGCTCTGTGTGGATGGTACTTTCAGCTGACCGCACCACCCTCTGCATGGTGCTGTTCCTGAAACAGGAAGTGATGCTACCCATCAGAATTTTCTCTCTCAATGGTGCAGGTGTAGAAAGTTCTTAGCACCCCAGAGTCCCAGGACCTTCAACGTAGCGGTGGTGTGTAGAGGGGATTCTGGTATTAAACGCTGAACTGTAGTCCACAAACAGCATTTTTGCATCATTCCCTTTTCTGCAGTGTGGAGATGTTTAATAATGTCCTCAGTAGAGCGGTTCTGGCAGTAAGTGAACTGTAGAGGATCCAGTGTGTCCTGTAGTGAGGCAGTGATGAAGTCTCTGACCAGTTTTTGAAAGCACTTTATTACTACTCAGGAGGCAGGTGTGCTGGGAACTGTTTGAAGCATGAGGGGACAAAAGACTGGTCCAGGGAGAGGTTGAAGAATGTTTTTTATGAACTTGAAGTATTTTTGTAATGCCTAAGCATTACCAATGCCTACAGTTAAACCAGTAATGCCTACAGAAAAAAAAAATGTTTAGAGTAAAACCAGTAAGGTCTGCAGTACCACCAGTAAATTTTACGGTTAAGGTTGTGATGGTTGCAGTAAAACCAGAAATGTCTACAGTAAAACCAGTAATGCTCATAATAAAACCACTAAAGTTTACCGTCAAACCATTAAATCCTACAGTAAAACAAAAAGATCTTCAGTAAAAACCAGTAACAAGTAAAACCAGTAACAATTATACTAAACAATAACATTTACAGTAGAACCAGTAACATTGACAATGATTCTTGTAATGTCTACAGTAAAACCAGTAATGTTTATTGTAAAACTAGTAATGTTTATGGTGAAAGTTGTGATGTTTGCCATGAAACCAGTAATGTATACAGTCAACCCACTATTAGCTTTTGGGGTGTGTGTGTGTGTGTGTGTGTGTGTGGGGGGGGTTAATGTCTGTAGTAAAGGGTTGCTGGGGGTTAATGTCTGTAGTAAAGGGGGAGGTTAATGTCTGTAGTAAAGGGGAGGAGGTTAATGTCTGTAGTAAAGGGTTGTTGGGGATAATGTCTGTAGTAATTGGGGAGGTTAATGTCTGTAGTGGGGGAGGTTAATGTCTGTAGTAAACGGGAGGGAGGTTAATGTCTGTAGTAAACGGGAGGGAGGTTAATGTCTGTAGTAAATGGGGAGGGAGGTTAATGTCTGTAGTAAGGGGAGGGAGGTTAATGTCTGTAGTAAAGGGGGTTAATGTCTGTAGTAAAGGGGAGGGAGGTTAATGTCTGTAGTAAATGGGGAGGGAGGTTAATGTCTGTAGTAAAGGGGGTTAATGTCTCTAGTAAAGGGGAGGGAGGTTAATGTCTGTAGTAAAGGGGAGGGAGGTTAATGTCTGTAGTAAAGGGTTATTGGGGATAATGTCTGTAGTAAAGGGTTGGTGGGGGTTAATGTCTATAGTAAAGGGGGTTAATGTCTGTAGTAAAGGGGAGGGGGTTAATGTCTGTAGTAAAGGGTTGGTGGGGGTTAATGTCTGTAGTAAAGGGTTGGTGGGGGTTAATGTTGGTAGTAATGGGGGGTTAATGTCTGTAGTAATGAGGGGCTTTAATGTCTGTAGTAAATGGTTGTTGGGGATAATGTCTGTAGTAATGGGGAGGTTAATGTCTGTAGTAAAGGGGGTAGGTTAATGTCTGTATTAAAGGGTTGGTGGGGGTTAATGTCTGTAGTAATGGGGGGTAATGTCTGTATTAAAGGGTTGGTGGGGGTTAATGTCTGTAGTAATGGGGTGGGTAATGTCTATGGTAATGGGTCGGTGGGGTAATGTCTATGGTAAAGGGTTGGTGGCGGTATTGTCTATGGTAAAGGGTTTGTGGGGTAAAGGCTTAGTAGGGTAATGTCTATGGTAACGGGTTTGTGGGGGTTATGTCTATGGTAAAGGGTTTGTGGGGTAAAGGGTCAGTAGGGGTAATGTCTATGGTAATAGGTTGGTGGGGGTAAAGGGTCGGTGGGGTAATGTCTATGGTAACGGGTTAGTGGGGGTAAAGGGTTTGTGGGGGTTATGTCTATTGTAGTGTTTGTGGGGTAAAGGGTCAGTAGGGGTAATGTCTATGGTAATGGGTTGGTGGGGGTAATGGGTCGGTGGGGTAATGTCTATGGTAAAGGGTTGGTGGGGGTTATGTCTATGGTAATGGGTTGGTGGGGGTTATGTCTATGGTAATGGGTTTGTGGGGGTTATGTCTATAGGAAAGGGTTTGTGGGGGTTATGTCTATGGTAATGGATTGGTGGGGGTTATGTCTATGGAAAAGGGTTTGTGGGTGGTTATGTCTATGGTAATGGATTGGTGGGGGTTATGTCTATGGAAAAGGGTTTGTGGGGGTTATGTCTATGGTAATGGATTGGTGGGGGTTATGTCTATGGTAATGGGTTTGTGGGGGTTATGTCTATAGGAAAGGGTTTGTGGTGGGTTATGTCTATGGTAAAGTGTTTGTGGGGGTTATGTCTATGGTAATGGGTTGGTGGGGGGGTTATATCTATGGTGAAAGTCATAAAGTTTACATTAACACTTGTCTTCAGTAGAAACATCTGAGTAACTTAAGTAATATAAATAAATATTATTAATCTGTACATAAAATGAAGTTAGTGATTTCACACTGACTTTATCTCTCATAGGATTATAAACCAGTGTGAAGAGATTGTGGTGAAGTTGTGTTATTGTCTCTGTGATTAACTGCATGTGTCACTATTAGCTTTATGATCATTGTGTAACTGCAGTATTTACATCAGACGTGTTGAAACCTTGGCCTCCTGTAATTCCCTGTTCCTCAGTATGCTCTTGGTGCTGATGTTTGGTGGATCTCAGCACTGGGGTCATTGCCATGTTCATCATGTCTCAGATGGGTGTTATAATTCAATCCTGAGGAACTGTGTTCGAATCTTATTACATAATGTGATGAACAGCTGCAGGAACTCTGAGCTCACTGTGTATCACAGTATTATAACACTGTGTATTACATCATGACTGTCTCTCTCCCACACCCACACACTTAAATATCACAGATAATCCTGTGGCAGTTTTTTCTAAAACCATCATTTTCATCTTGTGCTCCTCTTTATGCCAAGAGCAATCATCCCTCGTTCCACCTTTCTCTCTCGCTCTCTCTCGCTCGCTCTCCCACTCTCTCCCTTTTGTCTCTCTCCCATGGCTGATCATTAACGGCTGGAGTGTCTTTCTGTAATATAGGGATACCTTCCCAAAAGCAAATGGGAGATGGACACATCTGAGGCCAAACTGGGTGAGTAATGAGTTTATACTCAATTCACACTTTCTTCTTTCTAGTGCTGTCATTTACTGTGAGTGTGAAATGATGTGTCCCCCACCCACACCCCTCTCGTTCTCACGGTCTGAATCCTGATTTATACTCACTGTAATATCAGTGTGACCATCACAGTCACTTCATTCTCACACTTTTAAATACAAGCAGTAGTTGGCATGATGATGACCTCTGTGACCTTTTCACTCGTACAGATAAACTAGACGGTTTAGCTGGAGGAGGGAAGCGGAAGCGGGACATTTCTGCTATGGAAGACTTCTTACAGCTGCCGGATGATTACGCCAGTCGCATGTCCCAGCCGGGAAAGAAAAGGGTAGATACTCAACAAATCTGTCTTAATCCCATAATTATCTTATTACTTTATGATTTTTGAGGTGTAGGCATCACCAATGACAGGACAGATTATGAATATTTTGTGTGTGGGGCGTAGGTGCGTTGGGCTGATCTGGAGGAGCAGAAGGATGCAGATCGGAAGCGAGCGATTGGGTTTGTAGTAGGACAGACGGACTGGGAGAAGATCACGGATGAGAGTGGACAGTTAGCTCAGCGAGCGCTCAATCGCACTAAATACTTTTAGAGCCGTTTATACTCGTCCTCTTTACATCCAGAACGGTGAGTTCACATAGCAACACGTCCCTTTATGTTCATTTAGACAAAAGTAGGGCTGGGACAATATATCAGAGTGAACCAAGAGGCTGAAATATTCATTACTGATCTGACACTTCTTTATCCAGACTGACTCGAAGTCTCTATGCAGAGCTGCATTAGAACACAGAGTACAAACATCAGTCTAAAGCTTTGTTGTGAGAGGAGATAGCTGGAACTTAAGGCTTGGTCTAAGTACTGCTGCTAGACATAGGCCTTTAGATCTTATTATTCTACTGCTAGTCTTTAAGCATGGCTTCATTGTACCCTGAGAGATGGAGGGAACAGAGGTAGACAATGGAGGGAGCCGTGTTGCAGAGGTAGACGATGGAGGGATCAGTTGCACTCTGGTAGATGATCTAGGGAGCATAGAAGTGGGGTGAGGTCCTGAAAACAAATGGCAGATTGAAAACAGGTAAAAATAAGAACAAGAAAGAAACCAGTACTGAGCCTTGAGAGCCACCATTGGGAGGTCTTCAAGGAGCAGATGTACCTCCATGTCACCTGATACTAGATGTAAAGTTACAGCTGTTAAGTGTTACTGAAAGTAGAATATGGGTGTTATTGGAGTTAGTGTTAGTGGTGTTATAGGAGGGGGTTAGGGGTGTTATTGGAGGCGGGTTAGGGGTGTTATTGGAGGTGGGGTAAGGGGTGTTATTGGAGGTGGGGTAAGGGGTGTTATTGGAGGCGGGGTGAGCTGTGTTATAGGAGGCAGGGTTAGCTGTGTTATTTGAGGCGGGTTGGCTGTGTTATTTGAGGCGGGTTGGCTGTGTTATTAAATGGCGGGTTAGCGGTGTTATAGGAGGTGGTGTTAGCGGTGTTATAGGAGGTGGGGTTAGCGGTGTTATTGGAGGCGGATTTAGGGGTGTTTTGGAGGTGGGGTTGGGGTGTTACTGGAGGCGTGGTTGGGGTGTTATTGAAATTAGTGTTTTGGGTGTTGCTGGGGTGGAGTTAGGGTGTAACTAGAGGCGGGTTATGGGTTTAACCGGAGGCGGGGTTACGGGTGTTACTGGAGGAGGGATTAGGGGTGTTATTGGAGGTGGGGTTAGGGGTGTTACTGGAGCTGGTGGTTAGGGAAGTTAGTGTTATCGGTGGTCCCTGTATTATAGATGTTAATCTTGTCATGTGTTTTTCAGGTTCTTCTCGGCAGAGGTGGTTGATGGGCGGAGCTCCATGCTGTGATTTCTACATCTGTGCAGTTTAGGCACCCCACTCATACTTTTTCTCTCTTCAGTATCTTAAATGTTTTCTTAGCCTGAATGTTATTTTTTGTTATTTTTTTTTTTATGCGTTACTCAGGTGAAGCCCTGCAGTTATTGATGTTTATTGATGCGAGGTGTTAGCGAGCCTGTTGTGCTTTAGTTTTTTAATCGATATTCTCCATGTGTTCCCCTCAGACTGTACTTTCTCATACAAACTCCAATAAACAACACAGTAAACAGTGTGACACACACCAGGCTCTGAGCTCATTCTTTAGCTTTCGGGATCTGAGATCAGATCTGAGATGTCCAGGTGGTACAGGAAGTCAACACATGCTCATTACTTTTCCCAGAAAGGTCCAGATTAAAGGTCTGAGTGAATGTGTTTAAAAATGAGTTCAGAGTTTAATAAACTCCAGTAAAGACTGAATGAAGTGTATGGGGTAAAGCTGTGATGAATCAGTGGTATGCAGTCAAAATATAATCACAAATACTAACCATAATCTGAGGAAGAACCTGCTGTAAACACACAGAGCTAAAAAGGAACATGTCTGAACATCTTCCTGCAATGTTTTTATGGGAGTTGAAGGAGAAACGGATTCCGTCTGTAAATAAATAAACAACAGTTTTACTGCTGTTTAGAAATGGAGTTTGTAGTGTTGGTTTGTTTTATATAGAACTGGCAACCTTTTGCTCAAGAGAACTGTTTCAATTCAAATTCACATTTTATTTCTCTCACACACACACACACACACACAACAACTGCTTTGTAATGAAGAATAAGAAATATAAAAATAATTAAAATGGGATAAAGGAGATACAATATTCCTGCAGAAAACTAAACGATCAAATGGAATGACAGTAAAAAGAGAATATGAGTAACAAAGCTGCATTTTACTTTCACACTGTACTTAACGTGAAGCTGAGATGTAAGTGTGTAAGTAAGTGTGTTCTGCAGAAAGTAGTTTGAGGTAGTATGTGGTGTGTAATGAGTCCAGATGCAGATCCAGTCTTTAATGTTTTGGAGAAGATCAAGTCTGTGTGTAAGGTGGAACAGATGCTGATGGTGCTTTATCTTCAGGCTGTTGAGGTGGAAGGATCATGGCCAATTCTGTGTGACGTTAATGCAAATGTACCTCAATTCCATAAAGTTTGGCACAGAAGTTAAAAAGATTTTTTTTTTAAATGCAATAATTTGCAAATCTCATCAATCCAGCCTCAGTTTCCTACTGTGTAGCATCACATCAACGTTTAACAACATTCTGTATTTCTCTGGGAAATGAGGAGAGAAGTTTTGGAGAAGAATGTTTTGCCAAATGTATCAGATACAGGATTCTACCTGCTCAACAGTTCTGTATTTCGTCGTCGTCGTTTTTTTCCATGCCACCAAATGTTTTCAAATAGTGAAAGGTCTAGACTGCAGACATACAGTTCAGCACCCGAACTCTACTACTACTACGTTATGCATTATCAGTTAGCATTGTGCTGCTCAAACAAGTCCTTCCCTGAAAAAGATGTTTTCTGGATGGAAGTATCTGTTGCTCTAAAACCTGTATAGCATTCAGCATTAATGGAGCTTTTCCAAATGTACAAGCTGCTCAGTGCTGATAACAAGCCAGATGATCCCTCTCCTCTTTAGTCTGGAGGACATGGTGTCCATATATATATATATATATATATATATATATATATATATATATATATATATATATATATATATATATATACACACACACACAAACATACACACACACACACACACACACTTGGTCACAGCTGAGGTCAGGGCTCCTGCACGATAGTTATTGAGATGTCTTTGAGACAGGGATTGATGAATAACTGGTTGAAGTAGATTGGGCTGGGTACTGACTGTTCGAGGGAGAGGTTGAATATCTCCATGACTGCTGGTCATTGCTGGCTCTGAGAACTTGACCAATAAGGACATCAGGTTCTGCTGTCTTCTGCTTTCAGTCTCCTGAAGCTGACCATTAGCACTGTTAGCAGCAAGACAGGAAAGCATTTGGATCATCTGTAAGAGAAGCTTTTGCATTCACCATTCTGGAGGGTTGTGTTTGGGCCTCTCGCACAGATTTCTAGACTAACCGTGTTAGAAATGTGACTGGTTTCACCTGCCTCATGGGTGTGTGTGTGTGTGTGTGTGTTCATGATCTCGATATCGAGAGTGGCCTTATAGATTAACATCAGAGTTATTCATTTTAACTCTTTATTCCTGAAATGAACACCGACAGACTGACAGGTTTGTACCTAGCTGCTCCCCTGGAAGCCCCGCCCCCTTCCATCATGTCCTGATTTTGACTCATGAAGGATGTGAGGACGCAATGTTTCACTTCTTTTTGCGGTAAATAAATAACATTTGAAGCTTGTTGATGCGTTCCACCTAACTCACGATTCAAATAAAATAAAATATACATCTTAGGTACGTCCTCTGAAAGCGGTTTTAAATGAGAGAGTTGATACGGAGCTGCACTCAGAAACTCCTGCTTCACCATCAACCACACGATCAGTGCAGAGCTGAATGTGGTTTCAAAGGTGTGTAAAGTTTTGGGGTGTTTATGAGGAATATGCGATGTGTGTGTGATCATGCAATATATTATGATGTTACACACTTTATCTGCCGCGTTTGTGTAATGATACATTTTAACCACAGAGGGCGCCAGATCTCACTCATGAACCCACCCAGTCTTTATTCACTTACAGTTACATGGAGAATCTACATGATCAATTGAAGAACTTTCTTTGTGGTGAAGAGATCTCCTGCTCACTGATGGAGACTCGAGTGTAAAATTGTTCATATTAATTACAGCCCAAAGCTGTCGTCATGGTTACCAAGTGTTTATCACCAACAGCAACCTCATGCATCTTCATGCTGAACCTGTGGATCCTCTTCATCAGCAGCAGCAGCGAGTGGGTTCAGGTGAGAGAAAGAGGAACAGAGAGATGATTAGGTATGCTGATTGTCATGTAAAGTTATTTTTGTTCTTTCCTTTGTAGCTTGTTTATGGTGGAAGGAGATGTTTTTCCAGGACCTGCTCCATTACTCAGCACACAACACTATATGCTGCAGATACATGACTGTGGTCCAGCAGCAGAACTTTCACTCCTCAAGGTTTTGTAATTTTCACTAGTGATCAGTACTTCCATCACAACTCCATCATCTGAGTGAAAGAGCTTCTCACCTCTCTTTACTTCAGCTTCATTGCATTGCTGTGGATGAAGAGAAGTAGTGACAGTTAAGAGATGTTAGGATGGATGGAGGTCAGATGGACCTGTGTGTGGTGATGGAGATAGATCCTGTTCCTGATTTCAGTCACTTCAGTTTGATTTGTTTGTGTCTGTAACAGTGGACTTTTTCCCAAAGCAGCTTCACAGAGATAACGAGGTTATAAAGTTGGATTGTAGAAGTTTAGAGTCTATAAGTTTTCCCCATGAGTGACCCAGTGGTGACTGTGGTGAAGGAAAAACTTTGAGTCGGCCTCTGGATAATTAATTTGATTGGAGGCGACTCTGTGCAGCTGAGATCCATGAAATTCTGGAGTAAGAACAGGAATTTTGAGGATTTAGATTTGGACTGTAGTTAATATCTACATTCTGCTACACTGACTCAGAACTACAGTTTGCTCTGATCTCCATCACTGCACCTCAACATCGTTTATCTGTAATAAATGGACATTCGGTGGAACCCAGATGAGGATGAGGTTCCCTCTTGAGTCTGGTTCCTCTCAAGGTTTCTTCCTTCTGCATCTCAGGGAGTTTTTCCTTCACCACAGTCTCCACCGACTTGTTCATCAGTAACAAACTTACACTTATAAAGAAAATCTTCACTTTTATCTTCACATTATCTGTGTAAAGCTGCTCTGAGACGATGTTCATTATTAAATCAGAACAGCTTCCATTGTCACTAAGACCAGATGAAGAACGTCTGTACTGACAGCCAGGTAGCTGAGGTTCACTTGTGTCTACACACTCCACCTTCCATGAAGAAAACCTGATCTGTGTGTGTGTGTGTGAGAGAGAGAGAGAGAGGTAAAGTTTTGGCAGCACTCTGTAGAAGGTCTCAGGTCCCTCCAGGCTCCTGTGTTGTTGTTTACTCTGAACATGTTTACTGTTGACTATTTCCTGTGCAGGCAAGATGTGGGCGTGTCCGATGATGAACATTAATGACTGATGTGTAAATAACAGTGACTTCCTGTTTTAGAGCGTCAGCATGAGGACAGCTGATCCCAGGTGATGATAAAGGGGCGGAGCCTGAAATGTCATGTTTTACAGCTCCATGGCAACAGTTCAAAACATTATGCTTCCAGCTCAGGAGGTGGAGCTAAAGAGCATTTACTCGTCCATTCGTTATGATGTCACAACTGTTCATCATTTATCATCAAATCCTGCCTTTAATTACAAACTACAATTACAGGAGCATCTAACAGCTAACATCGACGTGTGTGTGTGTGTGTGTGTGTAGCTGTGTAAATAACAGGTAAGTGTTTATTATAAAAGCACATGCTCAGTGTGATGAAGATGGTGATGAAGATGATAAAGGAGAAATAGATGTAGTGACCTGTGTGTTGTCTGATGTTTTTGTACAGATTATAAACACTTCATATCCAAAAGTGTCTTCAGTGTTCTTTCCTGTCTGTGGTGTTTCTTACACACACACACACACACACATTCAGTCATACAGTGTGTAATGACTTCAATAAAACACTCTATTGTAGTTCAGGCTGTAAACAGTCATGTGGGATTTTAATCTTATCTTTCTATAAACACCTCATTCACTCAATTATTCATCACACTCATTCAATCACTCATTCATTCTCAATTATTCATCACACACTCAATTATTCATCACACTCATTCAATCACTCATTCATTCTCAATTATTCATCACACACAATTATTCATCACACTCATTCAATCACTCATTCACTCAATTATTCATCACACACTCAATTATTCATCACACTCATTCAATCACTCATTCACTCAATTATTCATCACACACTCATTCATTCACTCAATTATTCATCACACTCAATTATTCATCACACTCATTCAATCACTCATTCATTCTCAATTATTCATCACACACTCAATTATTCATCACACTCATTCAATCACTCATTCACTCAATTATTCATCACACACTCATTCAATCACTCATTCACTCAATTATTCATCACACACTCAATTATTCATCACACTCATTCAATCACTCATTCACTCAATTATTCATCACACTCATTCATTCACTCAATTATTCATCACACACTCAATTATTCATCACACTCATTCAATCACTCATTCACTCAATTATTCATCACTCATTCATTCACTCAATTATTCATTCATTCACTCATTCATTCACTCATTCACTCAATTATTCATCACTCTTTCACTCTCAATTATTCATCACACACTCAATTATTCATCACACTCATTCAATCACTCATTCACTCAATTATTCATCACTCATTTACTCAATTATTCATCACACTCATTCAATCACTCATTCACTCAATTATTCATCACTCATTTACTCAATTATTCATCACACTCATTCAATCACTCATTCACTCAATTATTCATCACTCATTCACTCTCAATTATTCATCACTCATTTACTCAATTATTCATCACTCATTCACTCAATTATTCATCACTCAATTATTCATCACTCATTCACTCAATTATTCATCACTCATTCACTCTCAATTATTCATCACTCATTCATTCACTCTCAATTATTCATTCATTCACTCAATTATTCATCACACTCATTCAATCACTTATTCATTCTCAATTATTCATCACACTCATTCAATCACTTATTCATTCTCAATTATTCATTCATTCACTCATTCATTCATCACTCATTCAATCACTCATTCACTCAATTATTCATCATTCATTCACTCAATTATTCATCATTCATTCACTCTCAATTATTCATCACTCATTCACTCTCAATTATTCATCATTCAATGACTCTCAATTATTCATCACTCATTCAATCACTCATTCACTCTCAATTATTCATCACACTCATTCAATCACTCATTCATTCTCAATTATTCATCACACACTCAATTATTCATCACACTCATTCAATCACTTATTCATTCTCAATTATTCATCACTCATTCAATCACTCATTCATTCTCAATTATTCATCACACTCAATTATTCATCACACTCATTCAATCACTCATTCACTCAATTATTCATCACACACTCAATTATTCATCACACTCATTCAATCACTCATTCACTCTCAATTATTCATCACACACTCATTCATTCACTCAATTATTCATCACACACTCAATTATTCATCACACTCATTCAATCACTCATTCACTCTCAATTATTCATCACACACTCATTCATTCATCACTCATTCATTCATCACTCATTTACTCAATTATTCATCATTCATTCACTCATTCACTCTCAATTATTCATCACACTCATTCAATCACTCATTCACTCAATTATTCATCACACTCAATCACTCATTCACTCTCAATTATTCATCACACTCATTCAATCACTCATTCACTCAATTATTCATCACTCATTCACTCTCAATTATTCATCACTCATTTACCCAATTATTCATCACTCATTTACTCAATTATTCATCACTCATTTACTCACTTATTCATTCTCAATTATACATTCATTCACTCAATTATTCATCACACTCATTCAATCACTTATTCATTCTCAATTATTCATTCATTCACTCAATTATTCATCACACTCATTCAATCACTTATTCATTCTCAATTATTCATTCATTCACTCTCAATTATTCATCACACTCATTCAATCACTCATTCACTCAATTATTCATCATTCATTCAC
Organism: Silurus meridionalis; assembly: GCF_014805685.1. Classification (NCBI taxonomy): domain Eukaryota; kingdom Metazoa; phylum Chordata; class Actinopteri; order Siluriformes; family Siluridae; genus Silurus; species Silurus meridionalis. The sequence continues at coordinate 26,503,241 of NC_060906.1, forward strand.
TCAATTATTCATCATTCATTCACTCTCAATTATTCATCACTCATTCACTCTCAATTATTCATCATTCAATGACTCTCAATTATTCATCACTCATTCACTCTCAATTATTCATCATCCATTCACTCTCAATTATTCATCACACTCATTTATCACTCATTCACTCTCAATTATTCATCACCCACTCATTCATTCACTCATTCATTCAATTATTCATCACTCATTTACTCACTCATTCATCATTCACTCATACTCACTCATTCATCACTCATTCATCACTCATTCATTCTCAATTATTCATTCATTCACTCTCAATTATTCATCACCCACTCATTCAATCACTCATTCATTCTCAATTATTCATCATTCATTCACTCTCAATTATTCATCACACACTCATTCATCACTCATTCATTCTCAATTATTCATCACACTCTCACTCAACTATTTATCATTCATTCACTCTCAATTATTTATCACTCATTCATTCATCACTCATTCACTCTCAATTATTCATCACACAATCAATTACTCATTCACTCTCAATTATTCATCACTCATTCATTCTCAATTATTCATCACACACTCATACACTCTCAACTATTTATCATTCATTCACTCTCAATTATTTATCACTCATTCATTCATCACTGATTCATCACTCATTCACCCGCTGAATAAGTGATGAATAAGTGAGTGATGAATAATTGAGAGTGAATGGGTGTGTTATAAGTGGCTGATGAATAATTTACATTTAGCTTTAAATCTCTAGTAATGAATAAATCTACACTGTACACCAGATTACACACTTAATATAAATATAACTCGAATTCTACAAACTTGGAAAGTGCTAATTTAAGTATTTCAGGAAGATGAAGGTCTTCAGTCGTCGCTTGAAGATAATCAGGGACTCTGCTGTATGGACATCTAGGGAAGTTCATTCCACCACCTCAGTGCCAGAACAGAGAAGAGCCTTGAAGTGTACTTACCTCTCATTCTGAGAGAAGGTGGTACCAGTCGAGCAGTGCTGGAGGATCTCAGACAGCGTGGTGCAGTGTGAGATGTGATGAGGTCACTGGGGTAAGATGGCACTGGTCCATTTTTGACCTTGTAGGCATCATCAGTGTTTTGAATCTGATACGTGCAGCTACTGGAAGCCAGTGGAGGAGCAGCAGTGGGGTGGTGTGGGAGAACTTGGGCTGATTGAACACAAGTCATGCAGCTGCGTTTTGGATCATTTGCAGTGGACGAATAGCGTTCAGGGGAAGACCTGCCAGCAGAGAGTTGCAGTAGTCAAGTCTTGAAATGACAAGAGACTGAACAAGCACCTGGGCAGCCTGTATGGACAGAAATGGTCGAATCCTTCAGATGTTGTAGAGATGAAATCGACAAGAACGAGCAACATTAGCGACATGTGGGAAGAAGGACAGTTGATTGTCCATAGTTACCCCAAGGTTATGAGCAGTGGCTAAAGGGGAGAGCAGAGAGTCATGAAGTGTTATTTGGGGATTTTGACCTGGAGATGAATCACCTGGGATGACCAGCAGTTCTGTTTTGCTGTTGAGTTTTAGTTGATGAGCTCATCCATGAAGATATGTCTGTCAAGCATGCAGAGATCCGAGCGGCAGTATCAGTCATTCACTTATTCTTAACTTATTAATCATTCAATTATTCACTTATTCATTTATCACTAACTAATAACTCACTCATTCATCACTTATTCATTCATCACCTATTCACTAACATACTTTCACAGTCACACTAATCCAATCACTCATTCACATTAATTTACACACTCCTCACTCATTCATCATTCACTCATACTCTCACTCATTCATCACTCACTTACGTTCACTTTCACTCATTCAATAGCACACATTCACAAACATTTACACACTCATTTACACACTAATCACTCACTCATCATTAATTTCATCCACTTACCCATCCACTTTATTCATTCACTCTTTCTTTTTCATTCATTCACTCTCTCTTTTTCATTCATTCACTCTCTCTTTTTCATTCATTCATTTACTCACTCATTCACTTATTCACTTACTCACTTCTTATTAATTCACCTATTCACTCATTACTTTATCACCCCTTTACTCACTAATTCACTTATCTATTTACTCATTAATTCACTCAACCATTCACTTATTTATGGCTCACTTGCTCATTTACTAATCACACATTTACTTTCACTCATTCCTTACCCACTTATTAATTCTCACACATCACTCACATTCACACACTCATTACTCTCTCATTTACTTATTCATTTATCAGGAATCAGGTGATCATAGACAGAAGCTCACACAAGATATTTTTTTGTTTCTTCACCATGTGCAAAGTCGCTGCTGTCACGTGATTGGCTGATTAAAGAGCTGATCTTAATAATATGGACGGTGAGTAGATTTTAGAGCAGTAAGGAAACAGCGACATTGCAGGCAATGTGACGTCACTGCAGAAACAATTTAAACAAGGAACAAATAAAATAAATCAGAGATCTACACAAAACACCACCATCATGATGATCTGTTAATCACTTACACTGTGTGTGTGTGTGTGTGTGTGTGTGTGTGTGTGTGTGGTACAGGCGGCGCCCTTTACTGCAGGGTGGGATAGTGTCACACGCGCACGCGCACACGCACGCGCACGCAGACTCAGCACCGCGGCGGAACACACACACACACACACACACACATCAGTTCAGCGGTGTGTGTGAGAGACTCAAGAGGATTTTAGGTAAGTCTCCGCCATATCGGACAATATAATTGTTATCATATCACGTATGTGTGTGTGTGTGTGTGTGTGTGTGTGTGTGTCTGGAGCATCTTTATATTCACCTGGTGATGATGCTGAGATCCGGGATGCGGGATCAATCGCAGCTGTAAAAACCGGAAGTGGCCGCGCGCATTAAACCTTTAATTGTGATAATCAGAGGTTTGTGTGTGTGTGTGTGTGTGTGTGTGTGTTCATATTAATTCTAGCGTCTGCAGGCCTTAATAACCGCGCGCGCGCGCCTGTGTTTGTGTGTGTTTAAACGCTATAAACATATAAACATATTTAGAAATATATATTTATTCATAATTTATATATGATTAATGTATATATAATATGCATGTGAAGGAAATCATCAATAATCAATCAATGAATAAACGCGTGCGCGCTGCAGCGACATGATGACGTCACTGGTGTGTTTTTATGATGAAGAATAAAACAGCTGGGTTATAAAGCCAGACACATTTAAAGCCATATGTGCGCGTGCACGTGAATCTGAAGACGTCGTGCGAACCCAATTTGAGCTTTTTGTCTAAACATATGCACCAAACAGAGTTTTTTATACATACCACCTTTCTAAATCAACCAATACCTGTATCTAACG